>NW_026986725.1:0-77500 GCF_031307605.1 Tribolium castaneum
TCTCTTTCAGGATATTTGGGGAAATTCCATAGCGTTCTTGTATTGTATTCAGTTCAGATCGACGATTACCAAATTTAATGTTTAATTATAATGAAATTGTTAATCGGAAAACACCCCAGCTGTTAATTAATAATAATATTTAGAAAGTTAAACAAGGTTTGATCAAATGCCAAGACATCATAAGAGTCAAATTTGCAAAATTTCGCATATGTGGAAACTACTTAACAAGGGTAGTGGGGTAAGCGAGTTAGTGTAGCTTACGCAAGATTAGCCCTTGACTTTGGGAGGGATTGGATTTTTGACGGTCTTTCGAGGTAGTCGATTGTCGTGTTGTCCTTTAAATTTTTATAAATTTAAAACATCTTCGTTTGCCTTTTAGTGCGTCTAAATTGTACTAAGTGCATTTAATCGTAATTTTAAATTAAATTAATTTAAATTCTTAAATTAAGTGATAGCGTTAGTGATTAGTGAGTAAGTTAAAAACGAGACAAGTTTAGTGTTCGTTCGATTAGGTAGTGCTGCGAACTACAACACCAGGGAAGCAGCTAACATCCTGCGTTAGGAGGATTAAAATTTCTAGGTAAGCCCTCTAAAGGGTTAATCAGTTTTATTCAATTAATTTTATAATATTATTTTGAGTTTCTTCAAAGTCATTTCGTAATAGTGATCATTGTCATTCATCTCATAAAATTCTAGTGACCACAAATTATTTGTTCTCCAAAATTTAGGCGATAAACGCGTTATCAAAATTTCGTGCTTCACACATAAATTATTCAAATTTATGAAAAATGGTATTTTAACTTAAAACCACCTCGCAACAACTAATTCTAGTTCCCTTTTGAATATCACTCATTTAAGTTACAATATTAGAAGTTAGTCATCACGTTGTTACAACAAATTTGAGTGAAACGGCATCCAACAAATATTAAACAACAACCAAAAACTAAAATCAAAACTCACGATGCTTTTCAAACTGTTGTATACAAATAGTTTAAATTTCATATGCCAAAACCTTACGAAGTAGAATGTTGTTGCTAGTTAAAGATAGGGTTAGAGTAGAACGATTTCTCTGTCGTGACGTGTTAGGCGATAAAGCAAAAGAATGTTTCTCTTTTGCGTCCAGATCAGAAATTACAGGCTCGTGAGTTGGCCATCTTCATGGGAAGAGTCGTAGTCCTCGGGGACGCTCTTCCCCAACTTTAACAAGGTCTAAGACGCGATGGCAGGTCGTAGTTTCCGCCCGTTGTACTTAGAATGGACGTTGTAATTCCCGTCCCAACGGCAAGTACTTCCACGTACTTGCAGGCTACTACGGACGATCGAGCAGACATAATCATCCGTGATTATCTGTAATAAACTGATATCGCGACATGGCAAAGTTCTGCACAAGCCTTTGTCAAAGCTCGTGGACGAAAAACTTTAGAGAGAAATTACTTCTACATTTATTCAGATTGATTTGTAAAAGCTTGTGTGTCCGGGTTTTGTTCGGAATTTGTCCTAGGTGTTGATCACCTGACTTTTACCGGAGACGGTACTTCGGCACTAGGGCGTAAAAAAATTAAATGCGATGCACTTATCAAACATTCCGCGAGCATGTTATAATCCGACTCTGGTACAAATAGTTTAGAAACGCGCTGTCAGTTGCCTGGATCATATAAGTTCGAACAATATCGTCTGAAACATAGGTTAAATTTGCTGAATATTACTGAATTAAATTAATTCAGGTTAATATCAAAGGGTTATCAAGAAAAACTTTTCGTATCACTCAACGACTACAAAACTATTTTAAATTTAATACAAAACGAATTGTGGTTACGATTCTGATATATTTTGACGACTTTATAACATATACACCCATAAACAATTGGCCAAATTTGATCAAACTTTCATAACCATTGATTATTGTAATCCATACAACGGAATATTCTTTCTTCTTGTAATAAATAACTTTGGAGGAAACTTGTGGTTTAAATCCCTTCTCCCATGCGTTTTGACACTACTTTGAATCCGGACTTGCGTTACGGATAAATCCTGAACCCTTTCTGATAAGAATTAAGATCAAATTGCGATATCACTATGAGAGTGACTTCGTACATCAGACCAACACAACGTAGGTAAGTGAAATAATCATGTAGCGGATCAATTAACTAGACGAGCCAAATCATTTCAAAAAAACAAAAGTAAAATTCAAGATTAATCAAATAAATAAATTAATAATAAATAAATAAATAAATAAATGGACTTGCAAGACCAACTTAATTTAATCTTCCAATGGAGCGAGAAGTGGCAAATACCACTAAATATTGCAAAATGCTGTGTACTTCAGTGTGGCCACAACAACCCAAAGTACCTTTACCATATAAATGGCACACTCCTGAGTGTAAAAACCTCAACCAAAGATCTAGGGGTCATTGTAAATGATAAGTTAGGATGGTCAGAGCAATGTCTAGCATCAGTGGGTCGAGCGCGTAAAATGTTTTATTTGCTAAAGCATGTTTTTCCAAATCCTTCAGTCAGTTTTATTTCAAAGGTGTACATCACTTACATAAGGCCGCATTTGGAATTTGCCATTCCAGTCTGGAGACCTTATTTGTTAAAGGATATTGATTTGCTGGAAAGAACTCAGCACCTGGTAACTAGATGGACACACTGTTTAAGACAAGTTTCATATGAACAACGTCTTGAAATACTCAAAATACCAGATCTACGTGCTCGTCAAAACAGGGCAGATGCAATTCAAATTTTTCGGCTTACTCATGGTTTATTTCCTGGAGTAACACGCAATTTCTTGCAAATTCAATATCATGACAGACTTAGAGGTCATTCTTATAAGCTGAAAAAAGAACCATTTAAGACTACCGTTAGAAAGAATTATTTGACAAATCGTGCATTTGATATATGGAATGGCTTGCCTGATAACGTTGTTGCAGCTGTTACTGTTTCTTCCTTCAAGAATCAATATGACACATTACAATAATTAACATTAACCTTTATTAATTAACTAATTTAACTGTAGATTAAAATTGTATTTCATTTTTCATTATTCAATGGTGTTTTATTTAACACGAAACCGTATTTCTTGATATTTTGCTATAAAGGTGTTAACCTCAGCAAAGAATCTATGTTAATAATAATAATAATAATAATAATAATAAATAAGTTGTAAATCATTTAAACATCGATCAACCATCATCAATCACGGTCTCACTACAGTACTTAGGGCCTTACAAAATACCAGAAGTACATAACGATAAAAACTATAGCTTACAATTAAATGATAACAAAACCACTCTTGTAATGTCACGCTATTTTTTTTATTATTATTATTAAATAGGTACACCGTCTCCGGACTCAGAGGTGGTTCAGAAAAGCCGGAGTCGTGGGTCTAGTTAAGGGCGCCAAGTAGCTTTTTTTGTCAGCTAACTACTGAATGCTGATTACGAAAACGACAGGCCTTGATCAAAATAAATTTAATTCAAAAATGAAAACTAATAATAATAAATGATAATAATAAATAATAATTAGTAAATTAAAATGAATTTGGTAATAAGAAACAATATCAAATTAAAAGGCGATTTCACAGCTGTGATATGTTTACATTGAACTTAACCTAATTACAATTGAATGAAAGAATAAATAATAAGTTGTAATATAAAATTAAATATAATACAGAATAATAAATTATGATAAATGAATTAAATGAGGAAACTATCCAGTTGGTAAATGTAGTTGGAAAAATAGAGAAATAAATAAATCCCGACGGGTGTAATGCCAAAATCGAAGCGGTATACGAATTATGAGAAAAGGGATACTTATCGTTCGATAGGCGAGGTCAATTGGTCCAGGCGTTCCTTTTGTAGGAACTTTGGTAGGCTGGTGTCGAATCAGCCACTTGTAGAACGGGGTTAAATTCTAGATATCCCGATGGGTACAGGTTACACAATGAACAATTTCTGCCTCAGCCAGGGTCCCTCTGTGAGGGATGACGAAAAAGAAAGATGCTCCGGGACTACCCACTCCTTATAGCCCCATCACGGCTAGACGATACAACTAAATAAGGAAAACAGAGAGGAAACAAGTCTTATCCAACTCCCTCTAAAGTTGGAACTAACGATACGAAAGGAAAACACAAAGAAACAGAAACCAGTGATCAAATACCAGAAGCAGGTAACATGAACAGACAGGGTAAGGTAATTCTAAATGTTTTCGTCTGTTTTTTAGTTGAACGAAGATGTTATGTCAACGGTATTCAAGTGCCCAAGCATCTACGGGACTCCAAAACGCCTCCCGTACCAGCGAAACTATGTTGGATTGATTGTAATTGATTATACGATGTATTAGTGACTATTGCTAAGAGTTTAACAAAATAAGACCGTTACAGTAAATAAAAATAGATTAAGACTACATTATGAAATAAATAATAAAGAAGATCAATTTGTTCCAGGTCCATCTAGGTCAAAGTAACAACATCGTTAAAAAGCGTCCCAATAAAGTCATTCAATAGACTATACCTACACCCAGAAAGAACGATGAAATTATCTGACGAAACTTGGAGAATCTTAAACTACAAAGACTGGAAACCTCTTTACGATAGTTATATTAAATATAAGCAAATTTGAAATAACTTAGATTTAAAAACTATTAATTCTAACTAAAACATTTTATACACGAAACGTTAAAAATAGTTTATTAGGAAGTAGGCATTCACTAAATATTTTAATTAAACAAATAGAGGATAAGTTCGATAAATTGAATTATAGCCCAACTAAATTATAAACCCCGAAAACTCGGACATTAACACAAAACGTGGTTTAATTGATGGTCTAGGTTCTATATTTAAATCAATAACAGGGACTCTTGACGCCGAAGATGGTAAATATTATGATACAGTAATTTCAAAGTTAGAAAAAGATGATACCGAATTAACAAAATTACTTAAAGATCAACTTCACACTACAAGTTCAACTCTCCGTGCTTTTAATAATACACTATTTAAACTAAAGATTGATGAAAAAACGTTAACAAAAATATCAACAAAATTAATAAACAAAGTATGCAAAGATAATTTTGCACGATCAGAAACAATAATCCAAATTTTAAATGTTTACAGTGAAGTAATTGAAGGTTTCACCATAAATAATAATGAACTAAAAGACTTAATTGATAGCATCACTTTTATTCAAGCCGATATTTTTCACACGTCAATTTTAAAACCTAGAGAATTGATCGAAGAACTAAAATTTATTAGTTATCGAGTACTTCCTTTGCTACTCAACCAACAAAATCTACCACAATAATTAAAAATTTTAAAAATAACAATAACAATAATAACAAAACAATCCAAGTTAATACGAAAATAATATTTGTGATAGCTGTACCGTTACCTACCCATTATAATCGAACCAAGCTTCATACCGCGATACTAACATCTACCAAATACCTCATTTTATCGGATGATAATAGAAAGTTTATTGCGACCAATAATCTCATTGTAAGATAGAAGAAAATTAGCACTGACGAAAGAGTATGTACCTCGATAACCGCCAATACCGTCTATCCCACAAGCATCTGTGAAGCTCAACTAGCAACAGGAAGAAAAGAACTCACAGAAAATTGACAAATTACAAGCTTTCCACTTCAAGAATTTGTTATTCAACCACTTGGTAACAATAATTGGCTCGTTGTACTAGCAGAAGCAACATCAATAACCAGTATCTGCAACCAGTTAACCAAAACCTTTGCAATCAACACCAACTCATTAATTCGCAACACCCCAAAATGTTCAGCGTATATCAGAAACGTCAATCTTCATGCGGAAGCAAAAGAGACATCAAACAAATCAAGCGAAATCCATCTACCAGATATTTCAACGAACTGTTGCGACAAACTACCATACCACGATAATATGCCGGAATTATAACCAATTAATATAGGTAATATTCCTTTGGATGACATTAACATCGCCGCCCAAAAAATTCAAACTTACGAACAAACACTCAATAATATGCTGAATGAAAACTTCGTACAAAAGAATTTGTCCATCTTCACTTACATCGGCTTCGCGTTGGGATCCGCAGTAATTGGGTATATCATTTGGAAGTGTTGCTTCAAATATAAACTCCTCAAGCTATTGAGATCTAACTTTTCGGGAGACGACGACTATAAGAAAAATTGTTGCGTAAGAATATTTAACCAGTCCCTCGTTAGAAAATCTAGACCACCTTCAACTTTCGAGTTAACCGAGATTGATGATGATGAAAGAAAAAGGATCGAACCAAGACCTTCACTGAAAAAGACATTCCTCCAAAGTGCTGCTGTCGTTCCACAGATTTTCGCCAACAAAAGTAAACGAAAATCTTATTAAAGGGGAGAGTTGTTATAAATCCAGTGTACGTGCAATATCAGTGCAGTAAGAATTCTCACCTGAGGATGACCACTTTGTGGTTGAAACGCATAGTGTTTTTAAATAAAGGTTTGGTGTGTCGGGTTTTTTAAACTTTGTTTTATTTAAAAACCATAAAGGAAATATAGCCTTCTTTAAAATTGTTTCCTTATTCTCAAAGTCATAAGATGATTATTATACAAAAAGAAAAGTGTGTGGAAGGACAAAGAATACTGCGCTTTTGAACTTTTCTGAGAACGTCTGAAGGCGGTGCTCATCAAACGAACGCCTGTACTCAAAATTGGAAATTGAATTTTTCAGAAAAATAATAAACAAAATGGTTACTTTATAATTACATATTTTTTTCTAAATTAAATCAAAAAATGTACAACTTTGCCCTAATTTAACCGACCTCGTATCTCTTATAATAACCGAGATCTCCATGGTGGACCTCTAAAAACGGACACACTGCATATCACAGTTTGTAGTAGAATTTTGTAACAGTGCATTTGAATATTTTGGAGTGCAATAAAGCACAAATTGAAAATTTCTGTACAAGAAAAGAATTCTGTGTTAAATTAAATTCCGGCGACAAATTTTGAGCTAAAGAAATCCACCAGAAACTCTCAATTGCCGCTCCATTTCATACAAAAAAATGCAAATGCGTCGTTGCAAAATTCTACATGAACGGAAATAAGACATAGTACATAATATATTGTAAAAACCATTCCTTAAAATGTAAATCACACTTTTTAATATAATTGTCATAGTATCTATCGTTTTGCCTAATAAACTATACTTAATTATGATCTACGTAGACGATACTTGTACTGATCTGAGTAAGAACGCAAAGTAGACAAAAAAAAATTTTTTATTTTATCAATTTCAGGTATCATAAATGCTCAAAAAGTCATTTTTTGCAATGTCTCTCTAAAGAAAAAAATGGTAATTTTCTATTACTAAAAGACCATAGCCATCCTCCTCAGAAAAAGAGCAATTTAGAGAGCGTATTGGAGAAAGATATTGGAAAATAAAACGACAAAAAACAACGACACAGACGGTGACAACCTCGCTGACACAACTGTCAAAAGCCGTGTAATAAAGTATTTAAATACATGTATTTAAAAATGTATTCGAAATACATAGGCTGTATTTAAATACGTAATTAAATACATTTATTTTTTTGTAATTCAAATGCAATTTAATTACAATTGTCCTTGAAATTTTAAATGTTTGTAATTAAATTTAAATACTTTTATGGGTTACGGAGAATTTGCAATGCGGTATAGAGTGAGTACCGATACCACTTATCCTAAGCCGAAGAAGGTAGACAGATGATCCGAATTGTCGGGACCGAGGACTTTCTCTGCATTATCTAAAAATCTATTTCTGAGAAAAAATATTTGTAATACAAACTATGTTTCCACTTTTACTATCATTAAGAGAATAAGAAATGGTTGGGGACTAGTTTCTGCCAACCCAGACTTTTAGCTGTTATTCTGTGAACTTCAATGATTAACAGGTTAACAAAAATTAATTAATTTTCTTTTCAGTGGGAAGAAATAATTAACATTTACTTAGGTTTTATTTATTAATGATGATGGCATTTTCAGCCATAGCCAAGCTACCTGTATCAAATACTCAAATTACATTGGTCAAAATTCCTAGACCGAACTTATTTGTTTGAAAAGCGAAAAACAAATTTCAGTTCGTTTTAAACTCTCAAGTTGTGAACACAAGCGAATTATGGAAAGTGTTAAACTGCCCGCCATTTTAACAAACAATATTTTCGAAGTTATATCCTCTTCAGAAAATAAAATTACAGTGATTATATGCTCTACTGACTATTTTTCCGAAAGAAAATGTAAATAAACAGTTTTTTTAATCTTAGTGTTTATACTTTCCTATCCTTAAATTTGTAATCCCAACTAAGTATTTAAATACTTTTAAATGCATTACTAATGTAATTGTATTTGGAATTAAATACATTTTCAAAAATTTTATTTGAATTACATTTAATTACTTTGCCAAAGTATTTGTATTTGTATTTAAATACTTCTAAGAATGTATTTTTAACAACACTGGTCAAAAGCAGCGTTCAAATTCGTGCAAAGTCTAGGCATTCTTGGTAATTTTTTATAAAAGTATGATTTCAAGCATTTGTCAACCTTTTTGAGCAAAATAACCTATCCCACCCGTTAGATCACTGTTTTAAACTTTCTTTTTCATCCCTACATAGTATCTCAAGTTGCCGTTTTTTTTTTCACAAACATCGTCCAAAATTCTTCTCATCTTCTTCTCATCTGCCCCCCTCCAAAAGCAGTAGCGGTAACCGACAGGAACAAACAAAGAAAGACCTATTGACGATACTGTGTGTAAGACAGACATATATTAGTATAGTATAACTAGTATAACAAATCCTGTCGGATTTGTGGAGACTCGGATTTGTGGAGGGATTTAATTTTAATTTTATTTGTTATTTGAACATGTCATAATGTAGTTTGAGTTACTTCGGGTCGCTTCGGATTAGTACGCGTTACTTCGGATGACTTAGGGTATTTTCGGGTTGCTTAGAGATACCTACTTTTATTGCTTGGGATGGTAATGGCCACTTGAAAATATAACTGAAGATTTTTAAAAGTACAGAAAAGGTAAAAAAGTGTTGGACTGTCGAAAATTTTAATTTGGTCATTGACGAAAAATAATGTAGGACTGAACGACACTGTTAAAAAACAGTTGAGGGTACAAATTTGATTCATAAATTGGTTTAAAAAAATTCCTATCTTCATAAAATAAAAAAATGTTTAAAAACAAATTCTGAAATTAAAAAAATGTTGATCGAGATTTTTCCACAAATGGAGCAGCAAAGCTGCAGTTGTATGCAGATAAAAAAAGAAAAGTATAAATGGAAACTGTAGTTCTTAATTGTAAATATTATGATTCTACTCTAAAAATTCTCTTCTACCTATTTCGAGTGTAAAATGTGGGCAAAAGCCAAAACTTATTCAAATTTGAAAATTTTATTGTTGTTATAAAATTCAAATTAATTAATGTAACTTACTTACTTAATGTAAATTTACATAATACTTGCAGTTAATTATAATGTTTTGATTTTTCTTAATTTTATTTTGTTTGTTTGTTTTTCTTTATCTTAATTATATATTATTAATTATTAGTCTAGCGGACGGGCACAAATCCTGTCGAATTTGTGGAGGCCATTTATTTTAATTTTATTTTTAGGATCTATTTCATTTTTTTTTAATAACTGTTTAAGGACATTCTTTCAATTAAAAAAAAAGTGCATTGAGACATTGGTATAATATATTGATTTTAAATGTTTTATCTTTTGAATAGTTCGTATAAGTATGTAAGTACTATAAGTACATAAAATAATTATTAGAATGTAAAAAAAATCTCTTACCTTTCTTAATTATTACCACTCTAATACTTTAATCATTATTTCAATTATTTCTTTAAGGGTAGATAATAATATTAAAATTGTGTCATTAGACAGCCAAAAGTTGTAATGTTGGTTGCTTGCTCAGTAAAACACGTTAAAGTATTTAACTGCTTACATACAAACTATATTATTTTTTTGATTGTAATTTTTAACCGTTGATGCAAATTAATAATTAATTTGACAATCAGTGTTATGAGTTCCCCAAAATTAAAAAATCAAATATTCTTTCTTAATAATTTGAAATCTATTAGACGCAGGCGTCTTAAAATTTTATAAAACACATTGAAGGATATTAAGCTGCAAAAGTCTTTTAAAAAGTGCAGAAAACTGTGACTTAAGTTTAATTTTCTAATTTACTATAAAATAAAAATATCTGCCTATAAATAAATTAACTATTGCTGCATTTTAAAAATATTTTTAATTTGTAAAAAAAATAATAAACTGCAAAATTAAAGAAAAATTGCTATATGTATAAGATAAATATATGTAGTAGTGAGTTATATCTATATATCTGTAATAGTGCCTGTGCACGGCGGCACTGTACTGTCTGGAGGGGTCGCAAAATTCTTCGAAATTTCGATTAGCGGAATTTCTGGCGACATTGACCTTTTTTCGCGTTGGTGGCTGGTAATAACATATTTTTTATTACAATATTTTATTTAATTATTATATTTCCCAACCTTACTTAAGGTAAATTATTATTATTATTCATCAAAGCGTTATTAATTAATTAATTAATTACGTTGCAAATAATTCGTATAACTTTTATATTGCATTGATACAAAGATTCGAATTTTAAAAGAAAACTCTAATAATTACGAAATTGATGTTGACAGATGTAGATAAATAAAAACAAAAAAATTTTTTTAATTAATATTTTATTTATTATTTATTATAATTATAAATATTATAAATAGTGTTTGTACCAATGCACAGTCTTTGTTTCAATCAAAGACTGCGCATTGGTACTCTTATTAGAACTTTTATTCAAATCACCAAGTTCCCGTTTCGAGTGTAAATCTAGCTAAAAATGGCATTTTCAACGAATAAAATCCCAATAAATTTTTGTTACCGGCGAGGGGTGGCATGCGGGTGGCGTTAAGTCCCGCCAACGCAGCTCGTTAGACATGCATGCCAATTTCACAAAATACGTCCCCCAAATTCGCGCGTTTTCAACCACCCAGGGCCAATTCTCACAGTTTTCGTTCGATTTTCTTCGAAATTACATTTTTAGACCATCCGCTGACCCAAAAAACACCACCACCATCCACTAAAATGTAATTAATTTATAGCCCGACCACTCCACCTGTAAGATTTTGAATCACTCACAACCAAATACAACCCAACTGTCATCGCTTTTCTTAGACTTTTCATGTTGTTTTTTGAGGTTATGTTGATATCTTGATCACGTTAACCAACACTTGGATCTGTCATTGTTAGTGCTGCCAAATATCGTAATTAAAATTACCATATTTTTACTTTTTAAACATTTCTTTTGCAAATTCCTATAAATGGGGGTTCTTGAGGCACAAACAACACTTTACAAATCATCTTGGATCTGTTTCGAGCGCGTACGGATTTTGCACGGAAAATTCTAGATAATTCGGCTGGCTGCGGAAACGCCGGTTGTACCTGCCTAAAATTTTCACAAAAAACACTCACTGGACTTGAAAAACTTGATATAATTGCACTTTACACCATTCACTTCTCCACTTTTTAGTTAATCGCAACCAATTTCAACCCGATTTTTACGTTACAGCGAACGCCAATGTTTACGCCACGTGTCTGATGACGTCATTTCACTGCCAACCTTTTATATTGATATTTTCGATAATTTACTAAACAATTTCTTTGATAAATTCATGTGTATGGGGGCTCTAGGAGCATAAACAACACTCTGTAAATAATCTTGGACCTGTTTCGAGCAAGCAAATCTGGCCAAATCGCATTTTCGACGAATAATAATTCCACATTTCGCGACGGTCGCGACTTATACGTGACGCTTGGGGGCCTTCGGCCCCCTCGCGTCATGCGGGAGCCCTCTGGGCTCCCATTCTACTCTAAGAATCCCCTCGTACCTGTTTTAAGTGTGAAATGTGGGCCAAATGGTATTTTCAAACGAAATTTGCATATTTCTCGGCGGCCGATGGCACGGTCACCAGTACCGCGGCGTCATGAGATTATTGGAAATGGGAAATTTGCACAAAAAATACTCGCAGCACTTGCAAAACACAAAAATACACCTCACACTATTCACACACGACCATTTGGCACTGTTTTTCTTTGATTTTCAATGAGATGCGACGAATTCAATTCGATAAATTTTCAAAATGCAACCTGTCACAGCTTGACAGAACAACGTTAAAGTCATGGCAATCTTGTGAAAAAAAATTGAAAACGTATTTTCAGGCACTTTTCAGCCAATTTCCGCAATGAAACTCTCCCTTCCGATAAAACTTTTTGTAAATTTTCGTTTTTTATTTTGCCTCAATCTCTACATGTTGCCGTTTTTTACTTTTAGAGCGACCCAAATTTTCAGCTGAAACAATTGAAAAACCCCGACACGTTTTAGTATAGTATAACTAGTGAATGTGTGCAAATCCTATCGGATTCGTGAGGGCCATAAGAGGCATTTAAATTGAAAAAGCACCTAAGGACTCATGACACCACTTCGTTCGTACCATTTCGTGGTGTTGCTACGCGACATATTAGTATAGCGAACCCTCCAAAGTTCAGAAATTTACAATTATTCGTGTTTGATTTTGGCACGAAATGCAACTTTTAACTTAAAAAAAGTAGTAACAGCCAGGTGGTGACCGTTGTTCAGCAATGAATCAAACCTAGCGTTTTCTCTGATTGCCTATAGAGGCGCTGTCACTCTGCGTTTTTTGGGGTACAAAAATTGGAAAAAAACAATCACCCGTTTTGCACAGATTTCGTAGAAATATTCCTTTGGTTCTTTTGGTTCAGCTAGAGCGCATTAACACCGGTTTTGTGTCGTTTGTGGCGTGCTTTTTCTTGTCACGTCAAATTTGATTAATAATTTGAAGATTTTTTTGCCAAACCCTACATTAATGGGCTAGTCTCAAACAACACTTTACGATTCACCATCCCACTTTTCAAAATCAGAAAGTTTGGAAAAATTTGTATCTTAAACAGCCGTCTAAATGGCAATAACAGAATGCGTATGAATGGGTTTTGAAAGGCAAAGATGTAGCACTTACCTTTCGCAAATTGAAAAATACGTGTAAAACATTCTTTTGAACTGGTATTTTCTTGAGTCACCTCCATAAAAACAAGAGCAATTTGTGGCACATGCATGATGGGTCACGCAAACGCAACAACTCTCCCCTCGCGCGCCAGGAGAAATTTAAATTCACAAAATACGTGTTCCACTAAGCACTTTTGAACCACCCAGCACGATTAATCACTGGCTTCGTTTGATTTTCTGAGAGATCACGACACCGACGGTAACAACCTGGCTGACACAACTGTCAAAACCCAAATTCTCATCTGCCCCCTTCCAAAACCAGTAGCGATAACCAACAGTAATAGACAAAGAAAGACCTATTAACGATTTTGTGTGTGTGTAAGACAAAGCGCAACCCATTATATTTAGTATATTAATATATCATACAATATTAATTTATCAGGTATTCATTAATAAAAAAACTCGCAGCATGCGTTGAATTTTTTACGTATTTCTTAGCTAGTGTCTATGGCTAGTACACAATTTTAGCATTGTATTGTTGGTTGCCTATTAAACCAGAATTCATAATCTGATTTTTTTTTCGTTTCCGCCAGTTTCCACTGCCCGCCATTTTAACAAACAATATTTTCGAAGTTATATCCTCTTCAGAAAATAAAATTACAGTGATTGTATGCTCTACTGACTATTTTCCCGAAAGAAAATGTAAATAAACAGTTTTTTTAATCTTAGTGTTTATACTTTCCTATCCTTAAATTTATAATCCCAACTAAGTATTTAAATACTTTTAAATGCATTACTAATGTAATTGTATTTGGAATTAAATACATTTTCAAAAATTTTATTTGAATTACATTTAATTACTTTGCCAAAGTATTTGTATTTGTATTTAAATACTTCTAAGAATGTATTTTTAACAACACTGGTCAAAAGCAGCGTTCAAATTCGTGCAAAGTCTAGGCATTCTTGGTAATTTTTTATAAAAGTATGATTTCAAGCATTTGTCAACCTTTTTGAGCAAAATAACCTATCCCACCCGTTAGATCACTGGTTTAAACTTTCTTTTTCATCCCTACATAGCATCTCAAGTTTGCCGTTTTTTTTTTCACAAACATCGTCCAAAATGCTTCTCATCTGCCCCCCTCCAAAAGCAGTAGCGGTAACCGACAGGAACAAACAAAGAAAGACCTATTGACGATACTGTGTGTAAGACAGACATATATTAGTATAGTATAACTAGTATAACAAATCCTGTCGGATTTGTGGAGACTCGGATTTGTGGAGGGATTTAATTTTAATTTTATTTGTTATTTGAACATGTCATAATGTAGTTTGAGTTACTTCGGGTCGCTTCGGATTAGTACGCGTTACTTCGGATGACTTAGGGTATTTTCGGGTTGCTTAGAGATACCTACTTTTATTGCTTGGGATGGTAATGGCCACTTGAAAATATAACTGAAGATTTTTAAAAGTACAGAAAAGGTAAAAAAGTGTTGGACTGTCGAAAATTTTAATTTGGTCATTGACGAAAAATAATGTAGGACTGAACGACACTGTTAAAAAACAGTTGAGGGTACAAATTTGATTCATAAATTGGTTTAAAAAAATTCCTATCTTCATAAAATAAAAAAATGTTTAAAAACAAATTCTGAAATTAAAAAAATGTTGATCGAGATTTTTCCACAAATGGAGCAGCAAAGCTGCAGTTGTATGCAGATAAAAAAAGAAAAGTATAAATGGAAACTGTAGTTCTTAATTGTAAATATTATGATTCTACTCTAAAAATTCTCTTCTACCTATTTCGAGTGTAAAATGTGGGCAAAAGCCAAAACTTATTCAAATTTGAAAATTTTATTGTTGTTATAAAATTCAAATTAATTAATGTAACTTACTTACTTAATGTAAATTTACATAATACTTGCAGTTAATTATAATGTTTTGATTTTTCTTAATTTTATTTTGTTTGTTTGTTTTTCTTTATCTTAATTATATATTATTAATTATTAGTCTAGCGGACGGGCACAAATCCTGTCGAATTTGTGGAGGCCATTTATTTTAATTTTATTTTTAGGATCTATTTCATTTTTTTTTAATAACTGTTTAAGGACATTCTTTCAATTAAAAAAAAGTGCATTGAGACATTGGTATAATATATTGATTTTAAATGTTTTATCTTTTGAATAGTTCGTATAAGTATGTAAGTACTATAAGTACATAAAATAATTATTAGAATGTAAAAAAAATCTCTTACCTTTCTTAATTATTACCACTCTAATACTTTAATCATTATTTCAATTATTTCTTTAAGGGTAGATAATAATATTAAAATTGTGTCATTAGACAGCCAAAAGTTGTAATGTTGGTTGCTTGCTCAGTAAAACACGTTAAAGTATTTAACTGCTTACATACAAACTATATTATTTTTTTGATTGTAATTTTTAACCGTTGATGCAAATTAATAATTAATTTGACAATCAGTGTTATGAGTTCCCCAAACTTAAAAAATCAAATATTCTTTCTTAATAATTTGAAATCTATTAGACGCAGGCGTCTTAAAATTTTATAAAACACATTGAAGGATATTAAGCTGCAAAAGTCTTTTAAAAAGTGCAGAAAACTGTGACTTAAGTTTAATTTTCTAATTTACTATAAAATAAAAATATCTGCCTATAAATAAATTAACTATTGCTGCATTTTAAAAATATTTTTAATTTGTAAAAAAAATAATAAACTGCAAAATTAAAGAAAAATTGCTATATGTATAAGATAAATATATGTAGTAGTGAGTTATATCTATATATCTGTAATAGTGCCTGTGCACGGCGGCACTGTACTGTCTGGAGGGGTCGCAAAATTCTTCGAAATTTCGATTAGCGGAATTTCTGGCGACATTGACCTTTTTTCGCGTTGGTGGCTGGTAATAACATATTTTTTATTACAATATTTTATTTAATTATTATATTTCCCAACCTTACTTAAGGTAAATTATTATTATTATTCATCAAAGCGTTATTAATTAATTAATTAATTACGTTGCAAATAATTCGCATAACTTTTATATTGCATTGATACAAAGATTCGAATTTTAAAAGAAAACTCTAATAATTACGAAATTGATGTTGACAGATGTAGATAAATAAAAACAAAAAAAATTTTTTAATTAATATTTTATTTATTATTTATTATAATTATAAATATTATAAATAGTGTTTGTACCAATGCACAGTCTTTGTTTCAATCAAAGACTGCGCATTGGTACTCTTATTAGAACTTTTATTCAAATCACCAAGTTCCCGTTTCGAGTGTAAATCTAGCTAAAAATGGCATTTTCAACGAATAAAATCCCAATAAATTTTTGTTACCGGCGAGGGGTGGCATGCGGGTGGCGTTAAGTCCCGCCAACGCAGCTCGTTAGACATGCAATGCCAATTTCACAAAATACGTCCCCCAAATTCGCGCGTTTTCAACCACCCAGGGCCAATTCTCACAGTTTTCGTTCGATTTTCTTCGAAATTACATTTTTAGACCATCCGCTGACCCAAAAAACACCACCACCATCTACTAAAATGTAATTAATTTATAGCCCGACCACTCCACCTGTAAGATTTTGAATCACTCACAACCAAATACAACCCAACTGTCATCGCTTTTCTTAGACTTTTCATGTTGTTTTTTGAGGTTATGTTGATATCTTGATCACGTTAACCAACACTTGGATCTGTCATTGTTAGTGCTGCCAAATATCGTAATTAAAATTACCATATTTTTACTTTTTAAACATTTCTTTTGCAAATTCCTATAAATGGGGGTTCTTGAGGCACAAACAACACTTTACAAATCATCTTGGATCTGTTTCGAGCGCGTACGGATTTTGCACGGAAAATTCCAGATAATTCGGCTGGCTGCGGAAACGCCGGTTGTACCTGCCTAAAATTTTCACAAAAAACACTCACTGGACTTGAAAAACTTGATATAATTGCACTTTACACCATTCACTTCTCCACTTTTTAGTTAATCGCAACCAATTTCAACCCGATTTTTACGTTACAGCGAACGCCAATGTTTACGCCACGTGTCTGATGACGTCATTTCACTGCCAACCTTTTATATTGATATTTTCGATAATTTACTAAACAATTTCTTTGATAAATTCATGTGTATGGGGGCTCTAGGAGCATAAACAACACTCTGTAAATAATCTTGGACCTGTTTCGAGCAAGCAAATCTGGCCAAATCGCATTTTCGACGAATAATAATTCCACATTTCGCGACGGTCGCGACTTATACGTGACGCTTGGGGGCCTTCGGCCCCCTCACGTCATGCGGGAGCCCTCTGGGCTCCCATTCTACTCTAAGAATCCCCTCGTACCTGTTTTAAGTGTGAAATGTGGGCCAAATGGTATTTTCAAACGAAATTTGCATATTTCTCGGCGGCCGATGGCACGGTCACCAGTACCGCGGCGTCATGAGATTATTGGAAATGGGAAATTTGCACAAAAAATACTCGCAGCACTTGCAAAACACAAAAATACACCTCACACTATTCACACACGACCATTTGGCACTGTTTTTCTTTGATTTTCAATGAGATGCGACGAATTCAATTCGATAAATTTTCAAAATGCAACCTGTCACAGCTTGACAGAACAACGTTAAAGTCATGGCAATCTTGTGAAAAAAAATTGAAAACGTAATTTTCAGGCACTTTTCAGCCAATTTCCGCAATGAAACTCTCCCTTCCGATAAAACTTTTTGTAAATTTTCGTTTTTTATTTTGCCTCAATCTCTACATGTTGCCGTTTTTTACTTTTAGAGCGACCCAAATTTTCAGCTGAAACAATTGAAAAACCCCGACACGTTTTAGTATAGTATAACTAGTGAATGTGTGCAAATCCTATCGGATTCGTGAGGGCAATAATAGGCATTTAAATTGAAAAAGCACCTAAGGACTCATGACACCACTTCGTTCGTACCATTTCGTGGTGTTGCTACGCGACATATTAGTATAGCGAACCCTCCAAAGTTCAGAAATTTACAATTATTCGTGTTTGATTTTGGCACGAAATGCAACTTTTAACTTAAAAAAAGTAGTAACAGCCAGGTGGTGACCGTTGTTCAGCAATGAATCAAACCTAGCGTTTTCTCTGATTGCCTATAGAGGCGCTGTCACTCTGCGTTTTTTGGGGTACAAAAATTGGAAAAAAACAATCACCCGTTTTGCACAGATTTCGTAGAAATATTCCTTTGGTTCTTTTGGTTCAGCTAGAGCGCATTAACACCGGTTTTGTGTCGTTTGTGGCGTGCTTTTTCTTGTCACGTCAAATTTGATTAATAATTTGAAGATTTTTTTGCCAAACTCTACATTAATGGGCTAGTCTCAAACAACACTTTACGATTCACCATCCCACTTTTCAAAATCAGAAAGTTTGGAAAAATTTGTATCTTAAACAGCCGTCTAAATGGCAATAACAGAATGCGTATGAATGGGTTTTGAAAGGCAAAGATGTAGCACTTACCTTTCGCAAATTGAAAAATACGTGTAAAACATTCTTTTGAACCGGTATTTTCTTGAGTCACCTCCATAAAAACAAGAGCAATTTGTGGCACATGCATGATGGGTCACGCAAACGCAACAACTCTCCCCTCGCGCGCCAGGAGAAATTTAAATTCACAAAATACGTGTTCCACTAAGCACTTTTGAACCACCCAGCACGATTAATCACTGGCTTCGTTTGATTTTCTGAGAGATCACGACACCGACGGTAACAACCTGGCTGACACAACTGTCAAAACCCAAATTCTCATCTGCCCCCTTCCAAAACCAGTAGCGATAACCAACAGTAATAGACAAAGAAAGACCTATTAACGATTTTGTGTGTGTGTAAGACAAAGCGCAACCCATTATATTTAGTATATTAATATATCATACAATATTAATTTATCAGGTATTCATTAATAAAAAAACTCGCAGCATGCGTTGAATTTTTTACGTATTTCTTAGCTAGTGTCTATGGCTAGTACACAATTTTAGCATTGTATTGTTGGTTGCCTATTAAACCAGAATTCATAATCTGATTTTTTTTTCGTTTCCGCCAGTTTCCACTGCCCGCCATTTTAACAAACAATATTTTCGAAGTTATATCCTCTTCAGAAAATAAAATTACAGTGATTGTATGCTCTACTGACTATTTTCCCGAAAGAAAATGTAAATAAACAGTTTTTTTAATCTTAGTGTTTATACTTTCCTATCCTTAAATTTATAATCCCAACTAAGTATTTAAATACTTTTAAATGCATTACTAATGTAATTGTATTTGGAATTAAATACATTTTCAAAAATTTTATTTGAATTACATTTAATTACTTTGCCAAAGTATTTGTATTTGTATTTAAATACTTCTAAGAATGTATTTTTAACAACACTGGTCAAAAGCAGCGTTCAAATTCGTGCAAAGTCTAGGCATTCTTGGTAATTTTTTATAAAAGTATGATTTCAAGCATTTGTCAACCTTTTTGAGCAAAATAACCTATCCCACCCGTTAGATCACTGGTTTAAACTTTCTTTTTCATCCCTACATAGTATCTCAAGTTTGCCGTTTTTTTTTTCACAAACATCGTCCAAAATGCTTCTCATCTGCCCCCCTCCAAAAGCAGTAGCGGTAACCGACAGGAACAAACAAAGAAAGACCTATTGACGATACTGTGTGTAAGACAGACATATATTGGTATAGTATAACTAGTATAACAAATCCTGTCGGATTTGTGGAGACTCGGATTTGTGGAGGGATTTAATTTTAATTTTATTTGTTATTTGAACATGTCATAATGTAGTTTGAGTTACTTCGGGTCGCTTCGGATTAGTACGCGTTACTTCGGATGACTTAGGGTATTTTCGGGTTGCTTAGAGATACCTACTTTTATTGCTTGGGATGGTAATGGCCACTTGAAAATATAACTGAAGATTTTTAAAAGTACAGAAAAGGTAAAAAAGTGTTGGACTGTCGAAAATTTTAATTTGGTCATTGACGAAAAATAATGTCGGAATGAACGACACTGTTAAAAAACAGTTGAGGGTACAAATTTGATTCATAAATTGGTTTAAAAAAATTCCTATCTTCATAAAATAAAAAAATGTTTAAAAACAAATTCTGAAATTAAAAAAATGTTGATCGAGATTTTTCCACAAATGGAGCAGCAAAGCTGCAGTTGTATGCAGATAAAAAAAGAAAAGTATAAATGGAAACTGTAGTTCTTAATTGTAAATATTATGATTCTACTCTAAAAATTCTCTTCTACCTATTTCGAGTGTAAAATGTGGGCAGAAGCCAAAACTTATTCAAATTTGAAAATTTTATTGTTGTTATAAAATTCAAATTAATTAATGTAACTTACTTACTTAATGTAAATTTACATAATACTTGCAGTTAATTATAATGTTTTGATTTTTCTTAATTTTATTTTGTTTGTTTGTTTTTCTTTATCTTAATTATATATTATTAATTATTAGTCTAGCGGACGGGCACAAATCCAGTCGAATTTGTGGAGGCCATTTATTTTAATTTTATTTTTAGGATCTATTTCATTTTTTTTTAATAACTGTTTAAGGACATTCTTTCAATTAAAAAAAAAGTGCATTGAGACATTGGTATAATATATTGATTTTAAATGTTTTATCTTTTGAATAGTTCGTATAAGTATGTAAGTACTATAAGTACATAAAATAATTATTAGAATGTAAAAAAAATCTCTTACCTTTCTTAATTATTACCACTCTAATACTTTAATCATTATTTCAATTATTTCTTTAAGGGTAGATAATAATATTAAAATTGTGTCATTAGACAGCCAAAAGTTGTAATGTTGGTTGCTTGCTCAGTAAAACACGTTAAAGTATTTAACTGCTTACATACAAACTATATTATTTTTTTGATTGTAATTTTTAACCGTTGATGCAAATTAATAATTAATTTGACAATCAGTGTTATGAGTTCCCCAAAATTAAAAAATCAAATATTCTTTCTTAATAATTTGAAATCTATTAGACGCAGGCGTCTTAAAATTTTATAAAACACATTGAAGGATATTAAGCTGCAAAAGTCTTTTAAAAAGTGCAGAAAACTGTGACTTAAGTTTAATTTTCTAATTTACTATAAAATAAAAATATCTGCCTATAAATAAATTAACTATTGCTGCATTTTAAAAATATTTTTAATTTGTAAAAAAAATAATAAACTGCAAAATTAAAGAAAAATTGCTTTAATATGTATAAGATAAATATATGTAGTAGTGAGTTATATCTATATATCTGTAATAGTGCCTGTGCACGGCGGCACTGTACTGTCTGGAGGGGTCGCAAAATTCTTCAAAATTTCGATTAGCGGAATTTCTGGCGACATTGACCTTTTTTCACGTTGGTGGCTGGTAATAACATATTTTTTATTACAATATTTTATTTAATTATTATATTTCCCAACCTTACTTAAGGTAAATTATTATTATTATTCATCAAAGCGTTATTAATTAATTAATAATTACGTTGCAAATAATTCGCATAACTTTTATATTGCATTGATACAAAGATTCGAATTTTAAAAGAAAACTCTAATAATTACGAAATTGATGTTGACAGATGTAGATAAATAAAAACAAAAAAATTTTTTAATTAATATTTTATTTATTATTAATTATAATTATAAATATTATAAATAGTGTTTGTACCAATGCACAGTCTTTGTTTCAATCAAAGACTGCGCATTGGTACTCTTATTAGAACTTTTATTCAAATCACCAAGTTCCCGTTTCGAGTGTAAATCTAGCTAAAAATGGCATTTTCAACGAATAAAATCCCAATAAATTTTTGTTACCGGCGAGGGGTGGCATGCGGGTGGCGTTAAGTCCCGCCAACGCAGCTCGTTAGACATGCAATGCCAATTTCACAAAATACGTCCCCCAAATTCGCGCGTTTTCAACCACCCAGGGCCAATTCTCACAGTTTTCGTTCGATTTTCTTCGAAATTACATTTTTAGACCATCCGCTGACCCAAAAAACACCACCCCCATCCACTAAAATGTAATTAATTTATAGCCCGACCACTCCACCTGTAAGACTTTGAATCACTCACAACCAAATACAACCCAACTGTCATCGCTTTTCTTAGACTTTTCATGTTGTTTTTTGAGGTTATGTTGATATCTTGATCACGTTAACCAACACTTGGATCTGTCATTGTTAGTGCTGCCAAATATCGTAATTAAAATTACCATATTTTTACTTTTTAAACATTTCTTTTGCAAATTCCTATAAATGGGGGTTCTTGAGGCACAAACAACACTTTACAAATCATCTTGGATCTGTTTCGAGCGCGTACGGATTTTGCACGGAAAATTCCAGATAATTCGGCTGGCTGCGGAAACGCCGGTTGTACCTGCCTAAAATTTTCACAAAAAACACTCACTGGACTTGAAAAACTTGATATAATTGCACTTTACACCATTCACTTCTCCACTTTTTAGTTAATCGCAACCAATTTGAACCCGATTTTTACGTTACAGCGAACGCCAATGTTTACGCCACGTGTCTGATGACGTCATTTCACTGCCAACCTTTTATATTGATATCAGAGAACAGAGAGAAGCGACGCGCAACGTTTGTCCCATAAGCAAAGCATTGAAAACGAGTGAACACGAGTAAATGACGGTTGAGGGCACGATGTCCTTGAAATTATTTGAAACGGTTTAAAAAATGTGGTGGCAGTCCTGAAGTTACTAAGAGATAGACATTAAAGTTACTAAAGTGCAGTTTTGTAATGACAGGTAAACATAACCTAATATTAGAATTTAAACCGGCACCAAGCTAACCTTACAATAGATAAATATTTAATAATTGTTAGTTGCTTAGTTTAGTTAAATGTGGAAGTGTAAAAAGTGAAAGGGGTGTGGTATCAATAAGACTAAATGAAAAGAACATTTATAATAGATGATTTATTAACATACATACAACAAGGGAAGCTACATACGAAGCAATTTGTTTTGATAAATAAATGACCCATGCCACCCTATGCTATGGACCTATGGTTACGTAAGTATACATCATTCTTTGTTAAGATTATAATACAACCTTGAATACAACCAGAGAACGACGATAATACAATTAACAAAGGTTACAAATGTGAAAAAATAATGAGGCGGCGTTCTTTTTTAGATTTAGTTTTTTGCAGAGTATTGTGTGACTTCACACAAAGGAAAAGTCGCATCCTTACAAACAGACCCCGTACGTAGTCTAAAGGAAAGTTTTTGCAGGGATGTGAGAATGGAATTTTGCTTAATTCGGTAAGTATTTGAAAACCAACCCGGGCCCCAGTGGAATAACGTTCAAAAAGGCCGTTGGAGAACTGGTGTTCCAACTGGGCAATGTAATACACAAAATTAGTTGCAGGCATTGTTAGATTACCAAAATCTGAGCTTTCATCTAAATTTTTGTAGTGACAGAATAAGGTATCTTCGGAAATAGTTTGGCAGGCCTGTGCATATTGTTCACAACTAGTGCATGAATGGCGCTGCAAGCATTTTTGCATTAAGTATCCGGAAATGTATCTTAAAATATTTTGCTCCGGCAACTCCAAGGAACGGTAATCTGTGGAATCTACTTGTAAGCGTTGGTCTAGGGTAGCGCTGGTATCAATTACATTTATAATTTTTTTAGATTTAAGGGGGCCAGAATCTAGAGCAGTCAAAACAGTTGCTAAATCTGGCATGCAATTGCCGGTTGTGGGTGGTAATAAGAATTTTGTGCAGAACAATTTTCTGAATGCCCAAACGAACTGTATTGGTGTGGGGTTTATACAATTGCCACTTTGTTTTCGCACCGTTCCGAAAAAATTTTCTAGAAAATCTTGATTTAAGCGCCTTGTGGGTAAGGGTTGGCTTAGAGATCCGTGAAGCTGCATCACTCCTTTAATTGTTACCTGCCAACATGCCATCGATTTAATACGACGAGTTACGTCCGCGTTTCTGTCATCAACGACAGCAGTTGTTTTAAAAAAGTGCAGCATTTTTTCAAGGTGGTTTTTTTGCAATTCTGATCCTACAAAAGCAGATTTAAAGGACTCTACATTTGTTACCAAGGTTGTTGAGTTCAAAATGTCAAACAGGTTATTAACGTTACTTATAAATGTAATTGTAGCCAACGCTGCAGTTGATAGCAGTCCTAGAGACATCTCGGTTTCCATACCAGATGCCACGGTGTGGCTAAACAACTGGGTGGCAAATTTAACCTTCATCTTGTCAAACTGGCCAGGACTTATGTGAACCGACTGCAGTTTAGGAGCAAATTTGAAAGTACGTTTTTGATCATGTTCAAAAAATGCACGTACAAATACGTGGTCGATTATTTGCCCGTTACCCAACCGGAAGCGATATTTTAAAAAATTGTTTCGTAGGGCTTTGATGAGATGGCACACATCAAAAATGTAAAAAATGCGATCTGTACATATACCCTTACAATAAAAATAGGGTGTTTCGGGCGTCACGTTTAAGCTCGCAGCGACCTGCTGAAAATTGGTGCCCAAGTCTGAAATGACCGCTTTCACTTGGAGGCCGATAGCGTACAACTTGTTGATAACAGCAAACAGTAATGTTTGCAATTCCCTAGCATTACACTGTGTATTAACAAATACATAAGCTAGTGCCTGCTTCCAATTATCAAAAATACCGCGCGCCATTATTGTTAGAACATTATTGGCAGGCTTGTATTCTTTGCCATCTACTTGGTGAAAGCCCACGATTTGATCTTTGCTTACATCATAATACAAATTTGCTTTTAAGCTCATCTCGTCCATACAAATAACACACTGCCGGGCTTCTGCATTTAAATTCAAGACCTTCAGCCGCAACATTTCAAACACGGTCTCATCTATTCCCGGTTCTATCCGTATTTTAGAAGTAAATCGTTGCAACGTTCTGATGCTTGGTAGCATAAAAGTGGTAAGTAAAAATTTATAGGCCATTGGCGACATAAATAAAATTGTAAGAGCGAATTGTTTAAATTCATCGCTGTATCTTTTTTGCGAAGTAGCCTTACGGTTTAAATCGACTTGACATTTAATAAAAGTTGAAATATTTTTTGGAAGTAATTTATCACATAGTTGTTTAAAGGTTTCCACCTCGTTCTGCCTCTCCAGCATCTCTACCTCCGCACCTACGGGCTCTGTTGTCTGCGACGCCTGCCGCAGTTTTCGTCTGAGGGCTTGCTTCCGTGGAGAATTACTCGATAACGCTGTCCCAGTTTGTGTTGCGACACTTTTTCCGGTCGGTGATGCAAATTGCTGCTCATGCACAGATGTGGAAGGCCCGGCCTCTTCTTGTGGCGGCGGGGTGGCAGCTACTTCTTCCCTGCTGGTTCCCGGAAGCACACAGGAACTTTGCTCTGTAAATATGTATAGATATATTAATTATTTCTATTAATTTTTTTTAGTGATGTGACAGATATCATAATACACCAGTATTTGGATCATTTGTACCTGACTCTTTCTGGTGAGGGATTGCGTCTCCACGAAGGGCCTTTTTTTGAGGATGTGTGAACATGTTGTCTGCAAAATGATCTGCACATAGACGGAAATTGCCGTGGTCCTTCATTTCACGGGTTAACAAGTCTACTCGCCCACTTGCAGTGGCCCATATTTTGAACCTGCATAAAAATTATGCGTATAAATCGTAATATGTGGGGCATTCCACGCCAAATCGGACGGTTTGAGAAATTTTTTGTTTTGATTTCCTCAATTTTGTGATATGTTTTAGTACCCCTTAAGGTAGCATTTTTGGTAAATTTTGAGATTTTTTTGATTACCCGTTCAAAAGATATCGACTTTCTAAAAAAATTGCTGTTTTTTTAGATTTTTGGGCATAATTTCTGCAAAAATGGTTCAAATTTAACCATTTTTTTTTAACATTTGGGTTTTTAAATGGCCTTTATAGAAAAACATTTAAAAAAAACTTTTTCAAGATTGTTTCATAATGATTTTTTTATGTTAGATTTTAATTCGAGTTTTAAAATTTTTTTATATCCTTCGCTTTTTTCAAAATTTTTTATTTTAAACTTCTATTTATATCTCAATTTTTAATCCCGGTTCGGTAATGGGATCTCAAAATTAGATTTTTTTTAATTATTAAAAATAAAAAAAATATTTTTTCGTAAATTATTTTACGTATTTTTGATTTTTGAAATTGTACACGCATTTTTTAAGTATTATAAATAAATTTTAATACTGTTTCATTATTATTATTAAGTGTTTAAAGTCAATAAATACCAATTAACTTTATTGGTAAATACAATTACCACTGTCATTTTCATTTAAGGGGTACTAACACATCACAAAATTGAGGAAATAAAAAAAAAATATTCTCAAACCGTCCGATTTGGCGTGGAATGCCCCATGTACATTCAAAACGATTTTATATTAATGAGACCGCACTGTAATTAATTGTGTAAATCTTGTCGGTACATTTTTTATGTATCTATTTTTAGAGTAACTTACCTTTTTGCTTCTTTTGGGAAACGAAAGAAGCTTTTATTTCCATCCGCAGTAGAATTTGTGCACCCCGCAGCACTACACAGGCGTCTTTTAGGCATTCTAATTGTCTTTTTTCAATTGCACTATCACTAATATGTATACTACACTAAAGGCTACGTAACTAAATCTAAGAATAATATTAATGCACTATATACTATATACAAAAAAAGTCAAAAAGTTCCAAACTAAAAAAAGCCACAAAATTCGCAAATCTACAAAATCGTACTGTACTCGCACTGATCTGCTTTGCGAATGCTTATTACTTTCTGCGTAGTGCAGATTCTGCATTTTTTAAGTGTTAATGTAAACATAACTTTGCACTTCATAAGTGCCCGCACGTGTGTTCTAATATTTACGGAAACTTTCTTTTTATAATTATTACTTTTGGGCTTAGTTGTAAATTTTTTAAATGTAATAATTTACGTTTCAGCTATTACCAAATATATTTTTACATACCTTTGAAGAGTTTTTAATAGCTACTTAGTTATTTCACTAAGTAATATGTACCTACCTTTTTTTTTGTCAGAATAATGAGGCTTCTCCTATAACTTTTTTAAAATCATTGCAACAGGTTTTTATCAAAAACCAATTGCAGTTATTCCACAGCAAAAAAAATTATATGCTTTCAGCGTTACCACCATTTTTTAGAATCAGCTCAACATTGCAATTTATTAATTTTTTTCTTGGGTTAATGAACAACTTTTCATTTTTATCTTTTTATTCATTAAATTACAATAACATTCAATTAAAAAAGCAGCATTGTAGCGAGATAATGACTATTCCAATATACATGCTTATTTCAAATCGCGCGCCTCAAAAAGTTCGTTGAGGGCGCCCCCCACTTTTTAGTCGTGTTCACGAATTCTCTGTCCGCGTCGCTTCTCCTCTGTTCTCTGTTGATATTTTCGATAATTTACTAAACAATTTCTTTGATAAATTCATGTGTATGGGGGCTCTAGGAGCATAAACAACACTCTGTAAATAATCTTGGACCTGTTTCGAGCAAGCAAATCTGGCCAAATCGCATTTTCGACGAATAATAATTCCACATTTCGCGACGGTCGCGACTTATACGTGACGCTTGGGGGCCTTCGGCCCCCTCGCGTTATGCGGGAGCCCTCTGGGCTCCCATTTTACTCTAAGAATCCCCTCGTACCTGTTTTAAGTGTGAAATGTGGGCCAAATGGTAATTTCAAACGAAATTTGCATATTTCTCGGCGGCCGATGGCACGGTCACCAGTACCGCGGCGTCATGAGATTATTGGAAATGGGAAATTTGCACAAAAAATACTCGCAGCACTTGCAAAACACAAAAATACACCTCACACTATTCACACACGACCATTTGGCACTGTTTTTCTTTGATTTTCAATGAGATGCGACGAATTCAATTCGATAAATTTTCAAAATGCAACCTGTCACAGCTTGACAGAACAACGTTAAAGTCATGGCAATCTTGTGAAAAAAAATTGAAAACGTATTTTCAGGCACTTTTCAGCCAATTTCCGCAATGAAACTCTCCCTTCCGATAAAACTTTTTGTAAATTTTCGTTTTTTATTTTGCCTCAATCTCTACATGTTGCCGTTTTTTACTTTTAGAGCGACCCAAATTTTCAGCTGAAACAATTGAAAAACCCCGACACGTTTTAGTATAGTATAACTAGTGAATGTGTGCAAATCCTATCGGATTCGTGAGGGCCATAAGAGGCATTTAAATTGAAAAAGCACCTAAGGACTCATGACACCACTTCGTTCGTACCATTTCGTGGTGTTGCTACGCGACATATTAGTATAGCGAACCCTCCAAAGTTCAGAAATTTACAATTATTCGTGTTTGATTTTGGCTCGAAATGCAACTTTTAACTTAAAAAAAGTAGTAACAGCCAGGTGGTGACCGTTGTTCAGCAATGAATCAAACCTAGCGTTTTCTCTGATTGCCTATAGAGGCGCTGTCACTCTGCGTTTTTTGGGGTCCAAAATTGGAAAAAAACAATCACCCGTTTTCCACAGATTTCGTAGAAATATTCCTTTGGTTCTTTTGGTTCAGCTAGAGCGCATTAACACCGGTTTTGTGTCGTTTGTGGCGTGCTTTTTCTTGTCACGTCAAATTTGATTAATAATTTGAAGATTTTTTTGCCAAACTCTACATTAATGGGCTAGTCTCAAACAACACTTTACGATTCACCATCCCACTTTTCAAAATCAGAAAGTTTGGAAAAATTTGTATCTTAAACAGCCGTCTAAATGGCAATAACAGAATGCGTATGAATGGGTTTTGAAAGGCAAAGATGTAGCACTTACCTTTCGCAAATTGAAAAATACGTGTAAAACATTCTTTTGAACCGGTATTTTCTTGAGTCACCTCCATAAAAACAAGAGCAATTTGTGGCACATGCATGATGGGTCACGCAAACGCAACAACTCTCCCCTCGCGCGCCAGGAGAAATTTAAATTCACAAAATACGTGTTCCACTAAGCACTTTTGAACCACCCAGCACGATTAATCACTGGCTTCGTTTGATTTTCTGAGAGATCACGACACCGACGGTAACAACCTGGCTGACACAACTGTCAAAACCCAAATTCTCATCTGCCCCCTTCCAAAACCAGTAGCGATAACCAACAGTAATAGACAAAGAAAGACCTATTAACGATTTTGTGTGTGTGTAAGACAAAGCGCAACCCATTATATTTAGTATATTAATATATCATACAATATTAATTTATCAGGTATTCATTAATAAAAAAACTCGCAGCATGCGTTGAATTTTTTACGTATTTCTTAGCTAGTGTCTATGGCTAGTACACAATTTTAGCATTGTATTGTTGGTTGCCTATTAAACCAGAATTCATAATCTGATTTTTTTTTCGTTTCCGCCAGTTTCCACCAAAACGAGCTTGGTTTTCATGTGATTTTCTGTGGTTGTTGCTTGTTTTTCAAACATAAAAAAACAGTATTTTTCAGTACTAAACTATTCTTGATTTGTAATCATGGTGTATACCAGTGTACAAAAAGCCTTTTTGTTGGAAAGTTATTTTCGAAATGGAGAGAAAGTGAACGGTGTTTAGAAATATTCAATTCAACCGTGCCTGGAGAAGTTTCGAGAAGCTTCTCGTGAGGTTGTTGAGGTTGTTATTGTCTATGAAGAATTTAAAAACACTCTTCACCGAAATGTCAACTTGTTTCGTGGAACTGCGTCCACCTCGCGTAATGAAGGTAGTGGAAGACCAACTGAGCGAACAGAAGAAGTTATTCACGCTACACAGGAAATTTTGGAGCAAGACCCAAAAACATCGATTAAACATCTGTCTCAACAAGTTGAACTTTCTGTTGGTACTTGCCATAAACTTCTACGATTTTCTACGATTTACATGTGTACCCGTATAGTGTCCAATCTGTCCAAGAGTTACAACCTGTGGATTTCCCTAGGAGATTACAGTATTGTCAGTGGGTTTTGGATGACATTGCAAATAACAATAAACTTTTGGAAAAAACTTACTTCACGGACAAAGCATGGTTTCATCTGGCTGGCTACACGAATTCACGAAACATGAGAATTTGGGCAACAGAACATCCTCATGAAGTTGTGGAAGAACCTCTTTGTCCAGAAAAAATAGGTGTTTGGGCAGCTATCAGCAAAAGAAGAATTGTCGGTCCAATTTTCTTCCAAGGTTGAGTGCTTTTTCGTAATGTTAGGGTTAAAACTACAGTTTTATGTACTTTTCAAGAACATTAACTGCAGTACGTTATCGCGAAGAAATTCTTACGCCTTTTATCGAAGAACTTCACGATGATGAATTACGAAAGGTTTGTTTCCACAAGATGGTGCAACAGCGCATTGCACAGCAGAAACTTTAGACTTTTTGAGAATGTTTTTTGATGACAGAATAATTAGTAGGAATACAGCAAATGATTATTAACGCCTTGCGACTTTTATCTTTGGCCACGCATTAAAAATCCAATTTTTATTACACCATTTCCAACTATTGATGAATTAAGACGACGCATTCAACAGAAAATTGATGAAATTAACGAAAATCCGCTTGAACTGAGTAATGTGTTAAACAGTGTTCGAAGGCGTTTTGTTATGTGTGTTGAGCAACAAGGAAGACATTTCCAGTTTTTATATCTAATAAATAAATATTTTTACGAAAATGTGTTATTTTTTAATTGTCAAAAAGTAAGGTTATGAAATCTTTCAATTTGACAAGTAAGTGCACGAATTAATCATAGACATACAAAACAATTGTTTTTAATTTCAAAGCACTTTAGAGATTTTTTTTAAATGAACACTTGATATAAACTCCGATCACTTTTGTAATATTAAACAAATCGCATCAACTTGAAAATTTTGGCATTGTAAGTTGCGTCATTTACCGTGAATTTAGGCTTTCAAAATTAGGTTATGTTATACGTCAGTGTCAGATTGTTAGATTTTTTAAATGGAAATCCTGCAAAGTACGTTAAGTTTTCTGCTAGTAAGAAATACTTTTTAGGCATTCTAAAGATATCTGATTACGTTATTTGCACTTTCAGCCGATAAAAGGAAAATTTAGACGTTCATAAAGCTAATTCACCCAAACTTACTAACAGACAAAACGTTACGAAAACCATAAAATATAACAAAATAATTAGTTATTGTTCTTCCGAAATGGCAGAAACCTTGTAAGAAGTAAGTAGAGAAATCTTTTCACTGTGGTTTATCTTAATTTGTGAGCCGTAGATTCATTTATACTGTCAATGTTAAAAATCACAATGTTAAAAATAACCATTGTCAGTGGTTGTAGAGCGTCATAGCGTGGCCCCATGCCAATTCGAGAGAGTTATACAAACAGAAATAGGGGATAATTACTTCCAGAATTAGATTATATTAACTATGCGTGTTAAGGTCAAGTTTGTCTTTTAATGGAAATTCAGGAACCCATTGGTTAGCACCAGTTAAGTTTCTTACTAGTAAAAAGTAGTCGCTTTATGTATTTGCGGTTTCAGCTACATAAAGAAAGAAAAATGCGGACACCCGAAAAACTGCTTCAACAAAGTTATGTGAAATCTTAGTTTATAGTCAAAACTATAAACTGTCTATGAGGGCATCCAGTACCGTAGTCAAAACGTAACGAAAAATGTAACAAATTTTAATAACTATGAAAATTAATTGAAAACCAATCAATGTGCTGTGTTCTGTTCTGTCGAAAATATGTATGTGCATAATACAATCGATAATAGTTAATAATTATTTACAGGTCAGTTCTTTTAGATAGAGGATTATAACGATTATAATGGAGCACAAAAGTAGTAAAAACTGAGTAGAGACAAAGAATCTGATGAAGTTGTTTATGCTCTTGGACTTGTTGGTAACATAACCCTTCTAAATTGTTGTATTGTGATAACAATTATTATTTGGACGTAGTCTTTAAATAGTGAGTTTGTGCAAAACTTTTTGTATGTTTATAACGTACGTTAAAACTTTTTTTTCTTAGGAATGTGTTAATCTAGGCAATACGATATCGAGTAAAAAGCTCATAATGTAACGAAGTTTGTAACATTTGTGATGCGCAAACTCATTAATATCACCTAATATGTTTTCAATGGGCTAGAAATAGAAATAGGATGTAAATGAATAACAAATTAAATAATTGTTCTACTTTGTCTTTCCCCGTTGTTGCGTCAGCGTGTATATTGTAGAAGGTCTTAGCATGCCCCCATGCCAACTCTATAGGATTGTACTGGCAGCGATAGGGGGTAGCCTAAGAGCCATGTTGTCGTAGGATTTCGTCAATTACATATGTTTTTGTTGTCGGTCTAAATGTCTTTATTATTGTATATAATTGTTTTTTTGTCATGTCGTTGTCAAAGTTAATGTTACGTCTTTTCAACCATTCCTGCATCTCACTTTTTTTGGAGGAAAATGATGGCTGTTTTTAAACAATGTGCGGGTTTATAGACAAATAAAACACTATCTCACTTTGAGTATTTTATTTGGATCCGTTCGTTACAACGGTGATCGACTAACTGACTAATTTCGATAGAATATCGCTAAATCGTCATTAACAAAAAGCATCAGGTGATCGCAAAAGGCGAACACACAAAGAAAGCATATCAGTTAGGTAACGTATTAACAAAAACTAATGAGTAAGTACAGTAAGTAAATCCGTAACAACAGGCATGGGATGATATGGAGCACTGTCCATAATAAGAACGCATTTTCCTCCAATCTCGGTGAGAGCAGGTAATAATTGATTTGTCGTCCACAGGGACGGCCGGGACACCGGGAAATTTCCCGGTGGGCCGGTGCGGTTTGAGCCGCTGCGGGTCGGCCGATGAGAGATTTGATTTTTTTTAAGTTGAAAATAAAAATTGTTTTTGTCTAATGTTAATATCTATGTGCAGAAACGAATATATTCGCTAGTTCATGATTCACAACTCCCGTGTTTACAATTACAGCCGTCGGCATCAGCGTCTTGATCTTGGAATTGATAAGACTCAATGGACATTGGATACGACTAAATAATTATACTTTTCGCAGAACAATTTTATTTGTTTTTTCATTCTGTCAGGCTGGTAGGGGTAACACTTTTCATTTCGATTCTGCAATTCAATTTAACTAAATGTGATTCTGTGTCGAATAAATAAAAACATACATATACTTCTAAACTTTTACTATTTTTCATCATAATGCAAAATGCAAAACGATGTAAAGGTGGTGCAGAAAAAGAAAGGGACCACAAAAAACGGCGAATGCAAGAAGAGGCAAAGAAGTATAAAACTCTTAATGAAATATTCAAAAGTAATTCTTCTCAGAATAAGGTTGAAGTTGAAGTTGCTGTGCCATCGTGCAGTGCCGTGCTATCATGTAGTGCCGTGCCATCGTGTAGTGCCCCAGCCTCTAATGATACGAAAGATATTGACGTTCAAGTAGAAGAAGGGGAAGAAATCGGTAAGTACATTGTTGTTTTTTTTTAGAGAAATTTAAATTATAAAATAACCCAACTACAAAAAAGACATGTGTTAACAGCAGAGAGAGTCCCTATTTCTTTGTGAAAAATAATAAAATTATCACATTTTTTGACACACCTTATCTTTTAAAAAATACCCGAAATTGTCTTGCAAAATATAATATTGGATATATTGATCATGATGGTGTAAAAAAAGTGGCAAAATGGTCTCACATTGTTGACACTTATAATATTGATAAAACCCGACGTTTTCCAATGTTGTACAAATTACGTGACCGCCATTTAGATATTGCCAATCCAAGTAATCGGGTTTTAAAGATGAAGGTCTCTGTTGCTGCAAAAACTTTAAGCCATACACTGGCCAGTGCGATTGAAACAGCGATTTCTGCTGCAGGTATAACAAGTGAAGCCATTAACACAGCAATATTTATCAGCGATGTAAACGATTTATTTGACAGTATGAACAGTAATCTGCCTTATTCAAGTAATGGTAACAAATTGCAATGTGCTGTTGAGTGCCTTCTTTGAAGATGAGTAGTAAATGAACAATATTTCTTGAATATGTTTATTAAAACTAACACTACACTAGAACATGAAGAGATTGAGATTCAGATTCATATTTCTTATTCTAACTGCCTGTATATATATACCTTGTTATCAGTCTTGATATCAACAAGGTTTGGGGATGCATGAGTCAGCATGACTTAGTCATTTTGGATCATAACATCCCTCCCCCCTTGAAATTGTTCATTTTTGTTGCAATATAAAAAAATGAATGAATACAAAAAAAATAAAAATAAAATGATACAATATCGGAAGTTTAAAGTACATAATTAACAGAAAAAAAACAAGCACGCATCGCATTTATGTTAAAATTAATTATAAAAGAAAATTTTGCAATTCTGCGGGTCACACTCTCCTCTATTGGTTTGGAAAGTCTTTACAACTCCAGTTGGTGGTGACTCGGTATTTTCGGACTTGACCTCGGATTTACTTTCGGAAGCTGCCATGAAACGGACCGTTGTGGATGCAGGACTGGTAGTTTTCGTTCGAATTTTGCGAATCCAATGTTGAATGGTTAGCACCAGACCAACTAAGATTAAACTCGTCAAGAACCACAAAATATTGAAGGATGAAAAATGTTTTTCAACAAACGGTTTTGATAATTGCCTCTCCAATGCATCGTTGATGTCTTTCAACTCTTTTCTTGATGTCTCCAATGAATCTAGATTTTCGTGAGAGAGTCTTAAAGTTTCCAATCTGATTGGTGTTGATCTAGAGTCTTTGATATTCGAAGGGAGAATTTGTACATCGGGAATGTGGTTTCTAAAAGTACTGCTTTTATTTGCGACAGCTATAAGAGTGGTTGATGAAGTGAAGCACTTGCATCTTGCAGACAATTTCAAAAGCCCAGTTCTTTCCAAACTGATGTCAATTACATCACTCGTGGAGTCTTCGCAAATGATCGCCGCGCCAACAGGTTTTGTTGTAATAAACAACCATTCGTTAGATGAGATTTGGTGATAGATTTCTATTGAAGCATTGACAGTCTTCATATCGCAACTTTCCGGAATGGTCAAGGGTTTTCTTATACGTAGAAGAACTTCGCAAATTGTTGTTTCGGAAGTTGAATATAAGAGTGTATTGTGACATAAAAACAAATCTCCGGCTACGCTTCGACAGGTAGACAAATCTTTTAGTTTGCTAAATTTATTTCTAGTAGTACTCAGTATTAAAAATGGATCTGATGGTTTTATAAATGAATAGGTGTAAGGATTAGATAAAGAAATAGGTAATGGAATAAGTTTATATAAGTCCAAATCTACGTTGTTAACTAAAGGAATTGTTAATGAGAATAATATAAGGTTATTAGAGCTAACTACGTTTAGTTTGCATAGGGAGTAATACATGTTAATGTTGTTAAAATGATCGAGAGGAATCGGTAGTTTTAAATCTTTACTGAGTTCAATTTTCATCAATTCATTTCTAAGGTTTTTCGGAGTAACAATTTGAGGATGTAGTATATTACTTTTTGCAAAAGAAATTGAAATAATAGTAAGATCAAGACTTTCTTTCAAGTCTGCGATCAACTAGGACATTAGAGAAAAATGTTCGCTAAGAAGTTCGGAATTTAGAAGTGTGTCCATTTCATCGTGATATTGGCTACTAAAATTATTAAATTTTTCAAAGTTTTTATTAAATTTTTCTTCAATTAACTTTAAAGAGTAACTTGTTTGATTGTACAATTGAATACTGGAGGACATGATTGTGGTTTGACGCTTAAGTAATGATTGAACTTCGTTACTTTGATTAAGTAAGAAGTTTATAGCCTCATCATAATGTTTAGCATCGTTAGCACTTGGGGTTCCAATTAACCATTTTAAAAGTGAAGAACCTGCATCAATTAATCCGCGACGTTTTCGCGTTTCCTTAGAAATTTCACCACCCGCTAGATGTTTGATAGTATCAATTCTACTAGATAAAATATCGATATCTTTAGCAAAAATGGACAGCATATTTTTATAGTAAACATGATTAAGCTTAAAGGCTAATTTAGATTGTTGAAATAATTTCTTAGATTTAATGAATGTCGACTTTATAAGTAGGTATTGGCTTTCGTAAAGAGTTATGTTTGTAAAAGTAATCAATTTATGAAAATCTTCAATAGTTCGAACAATGCCTAGATTCTGGTAGAAAATTCCGGCTTGATTAATCGGTATTATTTCATATTTCACACATCCAACGTTGTTACGGGAAAGCGCTGTCAAAACTAGCGCCCAAAGCAAGGTCCACATCTGAAACAATGTGTGGCTTTAGCAAATCTTTGTGGTATGTTAAAGATTTGTTTTTTATTTTTAGTTGAACAGTGTTATTTTTATTTACTTTTACGACTTCGTACGGACCTGAGTATTTAGCTGTTAATTTTTTAGATTGACCTGGTTTTATTTGTTTAGTGAGTAGATAAGCTAAATCTCCTACCTTAAAATTGTGGTCATTTGTTTTTTTATCGTAAAAGTTTTTGGATTTTATTTTGGCATTTTCTAAATTATTCTTTGCAATTTGAAATGAGTTATTAAGTTTAAGTTGAAGGTTTTTGTGATAGTCGTCGTACGTGTACTCAAACTTTGGAGCTTGTGTAATATTTGAAGGTAATATAGGTTTATACCCAAAAAGTAATTCGTATGGTGTATAGTGTGTTGAAGAATGGATTTGAGTGTTGTATGCGAACATAGCTGTTGTAATGTATGAGTCCCAATCGTTTTGATTTTTATTGATAAAATGTTTAAGATAGTCTTTTAGAGTAGAGTGAAAACGTTCTAAAGCACCGTTAGACTGTGGGTGGTATAGAGAAGTAGTTATATGTTTAATTTTGAATAGTTTTGTAACTTCTTTAATGATGTTTGAAGTGAATTCGGTTCCATTATCACTGACAATAGATTTAGGAATACCAAAAAGTAAAATAAAATTAGATAGCTTTTCTGCTATTGTTTGAGTTTCGTGGTTTGGAAGGGCGTAACCGTAGGAAAATTTTGAAAGATCATCTTGAATGGTTAGTATAAATCTATTACCGTTTTCAGTGATTGGGAGAGGTCCCACAACGTCAATAAATATTTTTTCGAAAGGTTGACTTGAAGTATTTGTTAATTGCATTGGTGCCTTTAACGGATGTCGATTAGTTTTATTTTCTTGGCAAAATTTACAGTTTTGAATAAAATTACGAATATCTTTTTTCATGCTTTTCCATTTAAAATTTTCTTTAATTCTTTTATATGTTTTACTAAATCCCGGGTGTCCACTAGAAGAAGTCGAATGATTTTCTTTAATTATTTTAAGGATTTCTTCTTTTGATTTAGGTTCTACTTTTGCAGATGATATGAAGGAAAATTGAACTTCATCTTGAAAAATATAATACAACATTTCGTAAATTATGTTTAACTTAAAGTTAGGATTATAAAATCTAGGATCTTTTATAAAAATATGAGTATCGTTTTCTTGTTTAATTATATTGTAAAGGTTTTTTAGCGAGTAAAACAAGTCTTTAGATGAAGGTAAATCAAAATAATTTAGGTGGGTAATTAATAAATAAGTTTTACGATCATTATTAGTTTTAAGAACAATTGCATCATGTAAACCAATGTTGTCAAGATTAATTTCATTTAAATCATACAATTCGTTTATATCGAGAAAGTGTTTGTTTTCGGGATCAAAATCTTTAGAAATTAAAATTAAATTCGGAAATTTGGAAAAAACATTATCTTTTACAGTCCGGGACATTTCTATTTGGACATAAAAAATTTGAATTTTCTGACATTTATACGTGTATTCAGCGTCTATGTGAACAAAAAATGTTCTCTCTCTCATTCTATGGTCCTTGAGCTTTAATAACAGGGACATTTTTTAAATTGGTAGCATTAGAAAATGACAGTAAACAGCTGACTGATGTAAACAATAACAAAGGAAATGTTATAATTTTAATCTATATAACCCGTGGCTGCTTTAAAAGTGTGTACTAACGGGATAATAAAATATTTACGCAAGTATTTTTGAAGGTAGAAACATTACTTGTCATATAACAATTATAGATTATATGATGAGACGGGAATGGCACAACACAGAATTGCAGTCAGTGATTGTGCTGGAGAAAGCTGCTGTGACGTACTGACAGTACTGACTATCGCTGGTTGTACGATTTGTGCACTTTGTGATATATTTTGTGTGAAAAACTGGAAAACAAAGTGCATACCTGCATAACCTCACTTATCGCAGTTTTGCACATTTTGATGATGGGAATTGCGGTTCAAGTAATTATGAGTTATAGATGGAGCTCACTGTTTACTTCAAAGTAAGTTCACGACATTTATTAATTAATTATTAAAAAAATCACAGATAGTGTTTATAATTTGCAGCTGAAGCCTTTTGGGTCCACTTTTTTCGTTGTTATTTCCTGGTAGCGACTATTGTTTCAAGCAGAATGGGTGTAAAGTTAAAAATAATCCCATAAAATTGTTAATATAACTCCGTTGCACTGGCATGGGGTATTTGAAAACTTACGTTTAACAAATACGTCACAAAGTCTCATCCATCGTTGAAAAACATAATAAGGGCTTTATAACAACAAGCGCTTTCTGATTTTACTGTGGACGTGTGGAAGAATAGTGTGAAATATTGCGAAAAACCAACTTTTACTCTTGTTTACATTTTTGTACGTCTCTATCTGAGAGTAGTCGTCTTTTATAAAAAATATAGCCTACTAATAAAGGAAATTAGAGTGTTTTTATTTCTGGGTTGCCTCCAATTCCACTTTGCCTTTGCCTGATAATCAAGACACTGATAATGAAATTGGTGTAAGTGCATCAAATACAAACGTGTTGAATAGATGAATAAAAGAGAGACAACTGCTTTTTTCAAAAAGGCCATTTCAAATTTATTCAAAAAGCACACCCCCATTGAAAAGGGTCCATTCACGATGAAGTTTGGCTTCCTGCATGACATAGGTCTCGGGCACCAATCTCACTGTAAATGGTCTAAATTGGTCTTGCATCTCTAAGACATGGACTCACTGAGAGCGACTTCTGCAGTAGGCTTGAGACCTGCCTGCCTGTCTCGCAACAATCTCTGCATTATGATTCCAAATTATTTTATAAAATGCTGTCAATTACAAGCCATGATATGAGGCATGAGGCCGTCTCAGTGTATGTCTTGTGGTGTACATTGAAACTGTTTATTAAAGAACCCATTCACAATGAGATCTGCTTCGCTACATGCGGCGCAACAGGACTCAAAGACTAATCCCAAAAGACACAAAAAAACTGACACAGTTTCATAAGTTTAAGCCATTGACAGCGTTTTCGAATGTTGGTGCAAAGACTTGTCGCGAGGCAGGTTTCAGCCTTCCGCCAACGTCAGTCTCAGTGAAACCCTCTCAAAGTGATCTCAGCGAAAACCATTCACAATGAGATTGGTCTATGAGGCCTATGTCGTGCCGCATGCAGCGAGATATGTCTCATTGTTAATGAAAATAGGGCCTTTTTTGTTGTTTAAAGTTGTTTTTTAAAACTTTTGTGGCAAATTTTACTGATGTGGCAGAGAGGGGGCATGCAATTGGAACATGACGATGACTAGCCTAAAAGGCACTTCGAGGCTTTTATGGCCTTTTTAATGCAAATTTCAACTTTAAACCTGACAGTCATACCAAGGTCAAACATAACCTCAACAGTACTCCAGCAACGGTACTTCAAAGCATTTGAAAGTTTCTCCATTTGTTTTTAAGTGTTCTAGTTGGTACATTTTGCTGTACTTTACTACAATAAAGAAATATTTAAATTTTTATTATTGTTTACATTTGTCATCTATCAAACACAAGTTCCCTAAATTTGAGCTCTTATCTAGTTTTTGTGCTCTATATAGTCTCGCGTCAAGGTGTGCGGTATGACGTATCTCATATTGAAATGTCCCGGACTATAGGTTCAACCATGTCTTCAGGCCACTTGTTTCCATTCAGGAATAAAAATTTCCATTCAATAGTCAGGAGTATGAATTGATCATGCATTTTAAATGGCAACTTAATGTGGAATTAGTTTAATTCTGAATTAAACTTTAATTTCATTTTCGGTAAACCGACCGTTAATATTGAAAAGAATAATACTTTCATTATTTTGTAAACTTCTACAATTAATTTTGTGATTTATTATTACATTTTTTTTGTAATAAACGATTCTTTTATATCAAATACACTCTTGACTTGATAGTTTTTTTACTCGAAATTCCCAATGCGCAAAAGCCTTTGCATTTTATATTTATCTTCTTTTATTTCTTTTATTTGCTTGAAGTTAAAGCAATGACTCACTCAAAATCGGGTTTAATTGCAATTAATTTAATTCTGAATTATCTTAATTACGGATGGCATGCGAACACACCTGAACTAATTTTTTTAAAAAAACATTCATCAACTCTTAACTTCTACAAATTATATGTGCAAAATATCCCCTTAGTGCTTAATGCTTAGTAAACATTTTTTATATTATAAATATATGCTAAATTGTAGAGGGGAGACACTCTATGTCTCACCGCGCTTGTAATTACTTGAAATAAAATTTTTAAAAAAGCCAACTGCTTATTCAGAAACATAATTGGCGCAGTCAGTAGGATAGGCGAAACGTCTTGTGCCCAAAAAAGTGAACCTCCAAAAATCTAAGTTGTGGACTTTCACCGAAAAATTGTGAACCCAACAAGTGCGTGAGGACTTTCACCTAGTGGCCGCTGGACCTGGACAACTCCACGGACTTCCAATCAAAAGACGGTGCGTTTCAACGCTTTGACGCCTATCGAAAAAACCTGAAGACAACGTTGGCAGATGGAGTACAGTTGGTGAGTCGTAGATGTCATTTTGCAACAAATTCGGACTCGAAAAATTGCACCAATCATCAAATTCGGGCGAAAACCGAAAAATTAATTGTTTGAAATTTTTGAGTATCAAGAAAAATTAAAATTAAAAATGCCAGAAAATAAACAATTATTTAAATTTGAATATTTACAGATTTTACCGGAATTTACCGGAAATCAAGCTTTATTAAGCGAGTTCATTGCTACAAGTGAACAGTTAATTAATAAGTTTTACAATGTACAAGATGCAAATGACTTTCAAAATACCTTATTAATAAAATCGATAAAAAATAAAATAAAAGGTGAAGCTGCTGCTCACATAGCTTCGTATCAAATTAAAAACTGGAACGACCTCAAAACTGCGTTATTAGCAACATACGCGGACAAACGTGACTTACAGACGTTAACCATCGAATTGTGTAATTTGCGACAGGGCAACCTGAAGCCACTAGAATTTTTCACAAGAATTCAAGAAAACTTGAATCTGCAAATCAGCTATATTTCGACCCAAGTAGTCGTTACTGCCAGAGACGCATTAATTCAAAATTCGAATCATTTGGCCCTAAGAGTTTTTCTAAAACATTTAAACAACCCCTTAGGAGATTATTTATCCACTAGACAACCGGCAAGTTTGGGCGACGCTTTACGAATTTTGACCAATGATTTCAACATAAATGACAAGACCAAATTTACAAAACCCCAAACTAATCACAACAGACCAAACCCAATGGTGTACAAACCCTTACCTCAACCACACCAAAATTTTAACCGTCAGCAAAATTTCAATCAAAACCGAAATCAATCTAACGTATTTAAACCACGACAAACCCAATTAGACAAACCAGTTCCAATGAGTATAAGTACCAGAAACACAGTTCCAAATAAACCAAATTATAATTTTCGACAACCTCAGCAAAATTGGTACGCGGAAGAATTGCACAACAACGAAAATGAAGTAAATGACCAATCTGAAATTCAAGAATGTCCTGATGATAATAATGAAACAAATAACGGTGCATCAACCTCATTTTTTGAACCAAATTTTGAACAATATTCAGAACCTTTTTTAGAAGGAGCAGCCTCGGACATGTGGTTCCACGAAATTGTTTATAAATTCAGAAAAAGCAAAACTTCACTTTGCTAAATTAATAAAAAATGACCCGTTTATTATTTCTACAGCGCACGGTTGTACAAAAGAACAATTTAGCGTTTCCATACCCTGTCCCAAAATTTTTAAAAGTAAAACTAAAATCGTTAAGTTCCATATATTCAAATTTCACAAATATTTCGATTGTTTACTTGGCATTGATAATTTAAAACAACTCCAAGCAAACATTGACCTTAACTTGGGCAAACTCTTTCTTTCCAATACCCAAATCGATATAAACTTTAAAAAATTATGTGATTACAATAATCATATCGAAGTCCTGCCAAATTCCGAACAAGTAATAAAAATTAAGATTGCAAACGTTAAAAAAAAACATAATCGTTTTCTCGACATCTTTACAAGAACATATTCAAAAATTAACAGCTGTTTTTGACCGACTACGCAAATTTAACTTTAAGATACAATTGGATAAAAGTGAATTTTTAAAAAAAGAAGTAAATTATTTAGGACACGTCATTACCCCGGAAGGTATAAAACCAAATCCAGACAAAACTAAAGCTATTTTAGACTATAGTATTCCAACAACACCGAAACAGCTCAAAGGTTTTCTTGGTTTAATTGGATACTACCGAAAATTCATTAAAAATTTCGCAAAAATTACAAAACCATTAACTATTCGACTAAAGAAAGACCAAAAAATTGACCCAAATGAAACTGATTACAAAAATTGTTTTGAATTTTGCAAAAACCTTTTAACCAATGATTCTATCTTACAATACCCAGATTTTGATAAACAATTTATTTTGACGACTGATGCAAGTAATTACGTCATTGGTGCTGTTCTCTCACAAGGAACCATCGGTAGCGATTTACCTGTCGCATTCGCCTCGCGGACCCTGAACGAACATGAAATTAACTACTCCACGATCGAAAAGGAGCTGCTTGCCATTGTTTGGGCAACCAAATATTTTCGCCCTTATTTGTATGGACGAAAATTTAAAATAGTCACTGATCATCAACCACTAAAATGGCTTTTTTCGCTTAAAGAGCCTAACTCTAAATTAGTCAGATGGCGTTTACGTCTTGAAGAATTTGATTACGAAATCCACTATAAAAAAGGAAAATTAAATAGTAACGCCGACGCTTTATCGCGACCTCCAAATTTAAACATGGCTACAACCTCAGACAATTCTGAACCAGAAACAGATTATTCGGATAAACCAATATTCGAATACATAAAAAAGTTTAATCAAGAACTCATTAATAAAGAAGAAGACATAAGTTCTACCCGCGTAGAACCCGATAAAGATTTAGACCAAAATATCGATGAATACGACGATAACATTACAATTCATACTAACAAGGAAAACCCCGTCTGTTTAATACCTATTTCTGAAGACCCGTTAAATTTTGGCAAAAATCAAATTCAATTCATTTCCGTTACAAACAATCCTTCAGATCCAGTAGTAATCAAACCAAATTAAATGAAAATAGGGAAAACATACCAACTAAATTACCTGACACAGTCTTCGTAAAAAGTAATTTTAGATCAAAAGTTCGAAACCGATATAAGAAAGAAGAAATTTTAGAGACAAATCGTGACCGTAAAACGATAAAACCTAAAATCAATAAATCAAAAACCGGCAGAAAATTTAATAAACTCCATATGGATAATGTTAAACGACCAACTAAACAAGAAAATTCCATTGCAGGTACATCTTCGTAACCTGGCTAATGGTTACCGTTTCGTCAGACCGAAACATTACAAATAACCCTGGCATCCTTCCCATAAATTTAGGTAAAGCAAGGCTTCAATCTTCTTCCCATCACATGATATACTATTTTGATATTTCCGGTCTTTTAACAGAATATAATAAATTGCAAACCTACTTAGAAATCGTGAAAAACTCAACGGCTAATGAAACTGAAACTCAAAAAGAAATTCAAAATTATTTAAAAATTATTTATTATAACAGTAATCTTGTAGACGAAAAACTTTACCCATTTTTCCAAAATAAACGAGCAAAAAGAGGATTAGTTAACATATTAGGATCAATCATAAAAACTATTACAGGAAATATGGACTCCGAAGATAATGAAAGAATAACTAGTGTCATTAACACAATATAACAAAATCAAAATAACATCGCACATCAACTGACTAATCAATATTCAATTAATCAAGAAATAATTAATAAATTCGAAAAAACTATAAAGGATATCGAACATAACGAGAGAGCATTGTATTCGTTAACATCAAAATTTCAAAACGTCACAAGAAATCAAATAAACACTTTATTTATCAAAGACACCTTAAACCAGCTTAGTCATTTATTCAATGTAATTTTAAATATTGCTCAAGATATTGAAAATTCATTGGCATTTTGTAAATTACAAACTGTTCACCCAAGCATAATAACAAATGAAGAACTTTTCAAAGAACTTTTGAAAATCGAATCTATTTATAAAAATCATTTACCATTTCCTGTAAAATCTGAAAACATTCAAAATTATAAAAGAATTTTGTCAACCAAATGTGTCATTAACGAATTCGAAATAATTTATTTTCTTTCTTTTCCTTTGTACGAAACACGTGAATTAGAATTATTTTACTTAATACCTCTTCCAGACCAGAAATTTCTAACAATCATACCATCTGCAAAATATGTTTTAAAAGGCGAGTCCTATTTGTGGCCGTTAACAGACATCTGTGACAAAATCCAAAAGGAATACTTCTGTAAAAATGAATTAAGGACCTATGTTAATATTTCTTGTCAAATGGAAATCCTATTTAAAAACACGTTCGAAAAATGTCTTCCAATCCAGCTCAACAGGCTCCAAACTCTCGAATTCGTTCCCGAAATTAATCAGTATCTAGGCATTTTTCCGGTATCAGTTCCCATCAAAAGTTCTTGCTCCAATGTTTTGGCACAACACCAAATCCAAGGTGTCTTCCTCTTCGAAAATCAACTAAACTGCCAAAAATACGTCAATGATCAACTTCTGATTTTTAATGATACAACCGAAGGAAAACCCATAATCCTAGAAGACTTCAGACTTCCTGCAAGAAATAATGTGAAGATTCCCAAGCTAACCTTGAGGACCCTTCAAGTTACAAGTTTAACTAACAACCTGCCCCGACTTCAGATGTACCCCTACGAAGATAGCGAAAATATTTGGCACCTAACCGGAACAGCTATATTGTATTTTGTATTTTTAGCCTTAGCCATCTGGTTTATGATGCAGAAGATAGCATTTCGGCGAAGAAACCAAACGGAAGAAGCCCCTGAGCCAGTAGAACTACCCCGCGATGCCAAATTTTAGTTCCTCTCCGGAGTTTAGGGCTAAGAGGGGAGGAATTATATGTGCAAAATATCCTCTTAGTGCTTAATGCTTAGTAAACATTTTTTATATTATAAATATATGCTAAATTGTTGAGGGGAGACACTCTATGTCTCACCGCGCTTGTAATTACTTGAAATAAAATTTTTAAAAAAGCCAACTGCTTATTCAGAAACATAATTTACATCAATTAATAAATAAATTAACAAACGTTGTATTTTGTAAACTGTTAATTTTGGACAAAAACCCAGAATCAAGCCAACTTCTGTTTTTAATGTTTTTAACTGTGTATTTTATGAAACTTTCCAATTCAAAAATTAATTATTTTATTCGGAAGTGAGTAAATCTGTCAGATTTTATCTCTCTTGTGAGAGAAATTTGATTTTTCTCACCGAAAACAATGGTATAATATAAAATAAGATAAGATAAGATAAAATGTCGTATATCACACGTCATTATAAAGCTCGTGAGAAGTGTCCCTCGAAATTAAAGAAAGCACTGATCACATTTTAAAAGACTTCCTAGAAGAATATATAGCCTATAAATAAGTTTTCAAAAAACAGTTGTAAAACTGAAAAAAATGGCTGTAATTCGACACTTTAGCTCCCCAAATCATAGTCATAAAAATATTTATTGCAACCCATTGTTTTGCATATTATACAGACTGATCCCTAAAATCTGTTGGCAACACAATTCAACACTGAAATAACTTATATTGTCAAGAAAAACTGTACCAGGTTGCAGTGTGGCAAATTATGAACAAAAATATTTTCAGATCTGTTGCCAACAGACTCAGTTTTTTTGGATCAATCTGTATTTGATAAAAAATAAGTTTCATTCCGTAAGCAGATGGGTGAAGGACGACCCTAATTCGTATCCTCTATTATTAATTATGGTACAAGTACGTTATAAATAAAGAAAATAAATCACGAGAAAAAACTAAAGCTGCTTAGAACCTTGAATTTTAATATCAAGCATTTTAAAATAAGATGTTTTAGTTTAACTGAACCGTTCATTCAAACAAATTTTATATTGTCCCGGGAAATTTTCCTATAAACAGCAATGGCCTTTTGAGAAACGATTTCTTATCTACCTACGGCTGCGACATACTTTATTCTAATTCTTGTTTGAGAATTGCCGCTAATGGGTTGATTGCTCATCAGCTCTTCGTAAATGCCTTAGAGCCGACCCTTACAAATATTTTGGACAAACCCATAATAAACGCGACTAACAATTGCAGTACCGATATTACCGTCCCTTCTAGAACCGAGTTTATTGCCAGAATAAAAGTAAAATTTAAAAATCTCCAACTGTGTCTGCAAAAGCAAATAGTCCCCGGATTATATATCCCCAACTGTATTGTCCACAACAAGGACGGTTCTTGTGCCATAAAAATAATAAATGCAAATGAAAATGCTATAACGTTCAACACTGATCAAATTGAATTTGACGATTTAAATAATTATAATGTATTAACAACCTTGTCATGTTCCGAGGAAGATCGGATACAAAAACTAGAATCGTTAATAGACTGTAATCACATGAACCACGAAGAAAAAAATCCAATAATAGACATTTCATATGTAAAGAATTCAATAAAATCTTTTACTTGAGGGCGACCGCCTAACTCATACGGACTTTCGTTAAACGAAAGACCAATATATACAAAACCCTACAGGCTACCGTATCATCAAAAAAATGAAATTCGACAACAGCTGAAACAAATGATTGAAGATGATATAATCAAACCATGTAATTCCCCTTATAATGCATTAATTTTAATAGTTCCAAAAAAACGGGATGCTAAAAACAAACGTTGAAGACTTGTTGTAGACTTTCGAAAATTAAATGACGTCACCGAATCGGATGCATATCCTTTACCAAATATTGTTGAAATGTTAGAGCAGTTAGGGCACTCGAAATACTTTTCTATTATAGACTTGGCAACAGAATTCCACCAAATTCTTTTAAATGAGAAAAGTAAACATTTAACAGCTTTCTCCTTTGAGGGACACTATCATTATAAACGGTTACCAATGGGCTTAAAGGACTCACCCGCCACATTCCAAAGAATGAAGGATAATGTATTAACCGGCTTAAAAGATATAAAATGTTTTGTCTACATGGATGACATCGTAGTTTATGGTAACAGCCTTTTAGATCACAATAAAAAATTTCGCGAAATATTTGCCCGGTTAGATGAATACAACTTAAAAATTCAACCCACTAAATAAAACCCTATCACAATAAAACATCCGCAGTTCAGCAATACCCAAAACCAAAAAATCAAACAATATGAAAGTCATTTATTAGCCTTGCGTCATACTCGTACTACAGAAAATTTATACCTGAGATATCATTTCCATTAAATAAATTATTAAAACAAAATGTTAAATATGAATGGAATGCTGACTGTGACAAAGCTTTTGAAACAAATTGATACAAACCCCAATATTACAATTTCCTAAATTTAACGAAGAATTTATATTAACCACGGACGTGAGTTCTTTCACAAGGTACCGTCGGAAAAGACCTTCCCATCGCGTATGCATCACGTATGCTTATTAAGGCTGAGAAAAATTACTCGACAATCGAACGCGAATTACTGGCTATTGTTTACCGTGTAACGTATTTTCGACCGTATTTATACGGAAAAAGATTTAAAATAATTACTGACCACAAGCCTTTAATATACATTTTTTCAATATTCAATCCCTCATCACGACTCATGCGATTCCGATTAAAACTAGAGGAATATGACTTCGAGATTGTACATAAATCTGGGAAATTAAACGCGAACGCTGATGCCATTAGTAGAATTCAAATTCATAACATTAAGGCTTCAGGGTACCGAAGCGATTGTTGAGAATTGGTGTACTACAAGTTGCATACTTTTTTTAGACCTGTTTTCAGTGACAGCTGTCAATCATCGGATAGGCATCCGACCTTCGCCTCGGGGTGTCTTGTCCCTTCTCATAAAATGCAAATAATGTAAACAAACTGAGTTCCACTATCGCCCACAAAAGTTTCTCTTATTTCAGAGATTCAAGCAACATACAGTGAAAAATACGTTTTTTATTTTGTTAAAAAAATTTGATACTAAAGAATAATAAAATACTAGCATAGTTTTGTAAAAAATAATACACCATTACACGATTTATTTATTGGGTTTTATGTTTTAATTAACCGAATTCTGTTCGCTATATTATGTGTCATGTGCATTTCTAATTGGATCACTTGCATTGAAAAAATATAAAATAAAAAAATTAATTGGTGAAACATTATTGTTCTTTCAGAAAACAGTTTAACTTTAAAGAAGTTACTAGGAATATCTCATTAAAATGATGAAAACTTCTTTAAACCCGCTTTTTCGTCTGATAATTTTATCCAGGTAATAAATTCTGAAAAATACATTGTTGTAAAAATTTATTGTAACTATACCCAGTAATAATTATAGTACAAATAACGTATCGAGAGATTGTAAGATCCAGTCTTAGGGATATAATTTGTTTACGTTACGCCTAGTAAAATAAATGATACTTTTATAATTATGTATTATTTTAGAATTTAGGAATTATTTCTCGTTTTTTTTATTAAATTTATACAATTTTTCTATAACTAGCTTGCGAAGATATAGCTGCGTTACTCTTACATTATTTAAATTTTGTGTATTTCTTTAAAATATAAGTAAACATTGCTAAAGATCGGGTACCTGAAACTGAAATCACATGTAAACAAAAATGTTTATTAGAAAGTTTAGAAAGTTTTTTATAAGCTCATGAGTCATAAGACTTGTATTTAGTGGAGGGTTTAGGGTGGTGGTTGGTACTTATATATAATCAAAACATATAGTTCTACAACTTCTTTACTCTTTGAGTCTTTGCAGAGTGCTGGTCACTTTCTTGCCCCACAGTGTTTTGTAATAAGTGGTAATTTTTAAACAGTGGTATTTGTAGTTTTTAATTTGTTACTTTGCAGAATATCAATTTTATCTATTTCTTTTTATTTAATTATTTGTTGCGACTGCTGGTTGGTAAGTGTATTTCCTAATTTCTTATTATATCACTTGTAAATAGTTAAAATCTTTGTATATTTAAAATTATGGGTAATAATATTAAACTAAGTTTTTCAAAAAAAAGAAAAAGTCGAAAACAAATAATGCGTCATTTTTGAAAAAAAACAACGAAAGGGTTCTAAAACGGAATTTCCAAGTAAATCAAGTCTCGCGGAGTGTAGCTTTCAGTCAATTGAATCAAGTTCCGATGATGATGAAGTATTTGTTATTGAGAAAGATACTAGTCAAGAACAAATTTATATTCCAAGCGGTAGAAGGATTGTTGACATAGGTCATTTATTTTCGGAGTTAAAAAACATAAAACATGACATTTATTCTTGCAGTTTTTTCAACGTTGACATAGTACATGAAGCGCATTTTGGTTTTAAAAGTGTTTTTAAATATAAATGTAGTATGTGTGGAGTAACAGGGACTTTTAGTACGGAAAAAGCAGATAATAACATAAATGAAGCAGCTGTCTGTGGCACAGTAGCAATAGGTGCTGGTTATTCTCAAATAACAGAATTTTGCGCAGCTTTGAACATTCCACAACTTAATAAAAAAACATATATTAAAACCGAAGGAAAAATTTTACATATCGCGGAAAACGTTGCTCTAGACGAAATGTTAGCAGCCGGTCAAAAAGAGCGTGCGTTGGCAATCGAAGCCGGTGAGATTGATAAAGATGGAGTACCTTACATTACAGTTGTAGTAGATGGTGCGTGGTCTAAACGTTCCTACAAATCAAATTACAACGCATCTTCTGGTCTTGCAACAATAGTCGGTGCAAGGACTAAAAAAATTTTATACGTGGGAGTTAAAAATAAAAATTGTAAAAAATGTATGTATAAGAAAAAAAACCAAACGACGCCCCCTCATAAATGTTTTAAAAATTGGAAAAACACTTCAACTTCAATGGAAGCAGCAATTATTTTGGATGGATTTAAAAAATCAGTAGACATGCATAACGTAAGATTTAAAAACCTCATAGGAGATGGTGATAGTAGCGTCTACAAAAAAATTCGTAATGCAAGACCATACGGGCCTAATTATTTTATTAAAAAAATTGAATGCCAAAACCATATACTACGAAATTTTTGTACTAAAATTAGAGAAATCGCTAAAACTCCTCGTTCTGACATAAATATAAAAACTTTTTTGCGCAACAATTATTTGAAATTTAGAACCGCAATTGTTTCAGCGATAAAATACACAAAAAACGAAAACTCTACTTTCGATCAAAAAGCAGAAAACCTGAAAAATGATATTTTGAATGGACCTGCACATATTTTTGGTAATCAAAGTGCGCTACGTATTTTTGTAAAACAGTTGGTCAAATAACAAATGCAGTTGCATATTCTGACTTTAAAAATAGTTCCTTGTTTGAGTTGTTCATGCAGGCATTAAAACGAGTTGCAAATTTATCTTCAAGTCTATTGTATGATGTCGATAATAATTCTGTTGAGTCATTTAATTCAGTAGTTAACAAACTTGTTGGGGGTAAAAGAATAAATTTTTCAGAACGCGGTTCTTATCATGGAAGATGCTTTGCGGCAGTCGTAAATGTAAATAACAAAAACAAATTTGTATTTAAAATTATGGAAAAAATATCAGGGAATAGTGGCATTTACACCACAAAATTTTCAAATCGCTTATTAAAAACCAAAGAACTTCATGCTACAAAATTAAATAAAAGAAAAATTCGTATTCAAAGTGCAGATTCGGATTATGGTGCGACTAATGACATAATAGACATGCCAACAGAAACATATGACAAAATAAAAAATGAGTTCTTGAATGATTTGGCTGTTTGCGATATTTTAAAAATTCCTTTGTTAACAATTGGTCAACGTAATAATGAGCAGTGGGATAAAGAAAGAAATAATAGATTAACGGCTAGTAATTTCGGAAGAATTATTAATATGAAATGTACGACCAATACAGCGAATGCTGTAAAAGATATCTTGTATCGTGTGGGATTATCTAAATTTAAAAAATTACCCGAACCACTACAGTGGGGAATTGATAATGAAGAGAAAGCAAAGGAGAAGTTTGAACAGATCACAGGTATAAAGGTAGATTCATGCGGCTTTTTTGTTGATAAAGAAAAAAAAATTTTAGGTGCAACACCAGATGGGTTAGTGGGTTCAAATGCTATTGTTGAAATTAAATGTCCATTTAGCGCAAGAAACACAAATATTAAAACTGCCATAGAACAAAAATTGATTAAATACTTAGAAATAGATTCTCAAGATGATAGTAAAATAGTTTTAAAAGAAAAAGATAATTACATGTATCAAGTACAAGGTCAGCTCCACATTACTAATCGCCAAACTTGTTATTTTATAGTGTACACCTCTACAGATTTAAAATATTGTATTATTGAGAAAGACGATAGTAAATATTGGAACGGAAGAATGATAGATTGTCTTGAAAATTTTTATATGAATGCCATGTTACCAGAAATAATTGATTCAAGACATAGTCGCAATTTACCATTACGCAGCATAATAAAAAAGGATTTGTAAATAATATTTCAAGTTTAGTTTTAGAGATTTTTACATAAATACATAATATGATGATAAGCATTTTAATAATAATTATAATTTTTAATTTGAACAATAAAAGTAAAAAAAAACTTCCTCAGTGGGTTGACACATTGTCGTGGTGAGAGAGCTCAGTAGTTCTATCACAAAACCTGTGCAGAACGAAGCTAAGTACAACCAAAGTTTTAATCATCTTTTTTTATATTTTTTTTTAAACAGGAATAATTTTATTGTTAAAAGTATTCAAAAAAATAGCGAGCGTGATTACTCGTATTTCAAAATCTCATAAGATACGTTGATAGCAGTGTCTACAAAAAAACGTAATGCAAATCTATAGGTACCTAATTATTTTGTTAAAAAAATTAATTCCGAAATCATGTGCTTTAATTTTATACCACTATTAGAGAAATCGCTAAAATTCCTATTTGTGCCGATACATTTCTCTGTCTTGAACAAATGCAATAAAATTATTATCTTGTGGGTCACCCCAATGGTGGTTACCTCCTGCGGTGCGTCCTAAACCCGTCATAAATCTTCTTCCAGCTAGCTACGCATTCGAAGAAGGATGCATTAAAAGTTGCCTACTTACAATTTAATTTTTGCTTTATATTTAACAATTAAGAACAGTTAACAAAAATCTAAAATATCTCAAGTCTGTATTTTTAAATTTCCTATAAAATGGTTTTTTTAAATTCTCAATACAATGCACCGTTATCAAAAATTCGTATCAACTTCATTAACAGACATTTTATTTAATAAAAAAATATCTAGGCATTTATTTCAATCAAAAATGACTCTTCGACCTACATTTACTTATAAAGAAACACTGCAAATGTCAAGAAACTCTTCAAGTCTAAATTTGCGGCTAAAAACAGTAAAAACAGTTTACACGTAAAACGTATGCGCCAGCTCCTAGAGGGTCTAGAGCCGTGTAGAGTTCGACTCCGGCGACGTTGCCGATGTTTTTATCTCACAATCTTTGCTTTGAGGATTTGAAGTGTGCGATTTGACTAAATAAATTAAATTAACTGACTTAATTAAATTAAAGTAACAATAATTTGAGGTTGAATGTTAAATACAAATTATTTTTATTTTGCATTTAACAAACCATGTTTGTGATAATTTATTGTATCCACGTCAGGAATTGATAAATATCTATTCATTAAAATTAAGGTAGACACTTCTTGTCTTAAAAAAAGTATATTTTTTGTACGAAATTATTTGCTTTTCACTTGTTTACTTGTTTTTAACACGTAAATGCTCACTACGCAAATGACAATTTAATATTTAAATTAGTAATTTGTTATGGGTAAATTGTATTTTAGTTTTAGATAAGTAAATTGTAAACAATAACTCGAAAAGTTATTTGTTTCAACCAATATAACAGACTGAATGTTGGACGCAGTACCTCGTAAAAATTTTTAGTCTTAATTATTTTTTGGCCTTATTTGGGACGTAGAAACATTACTTTTAGATACATATATTCCTTGTAATCTCCTTAAGTATAGAAACAATTAATATCTGAAGAAATTGTACAAAAATTAAGAAAAATTCAGGACAATTGTAATCGACGTCTCATTTTAGCGAATAATCTGGAGTAAGATTCACAAGACGCACCAGAAATATATTTCCCAATTCTGGCCACACAAAATAATTAAAGATTGTACACATGGCATTGAAATAAATGTAAACATCTTCTTATAGACTAAATTATTTATTCTATGTCTATTTTTAATAATTATACTTTAAATAAATAGTGACACAACAAATGCCATGTAAAAATGAACTAACAAAGAGTAATCATATTCAATTAATAGAATGAAATATAAGTTGTACTACTAGCGTTTCAATAAGCCTAATAAAAAGCTATAAACAAATTTAACAACAATTAAATCGGATGTGAATATTCTTTCACTTTCAGTCAAATTTTAAATTTAATTATTTTAAACTTGTTGTTTGTACATTTAAATCCAATTCTTGGTGAATAAATATTATAAATAGATAAAAAAAACAAAAAAAAATATTTAGTATTTATTGTATTCACGTCAAAGGATTGATAACTACCTACACACATTAAAAATGCTATCGCCGAATTAACGGTTCAGTTAAACTAAAACATTTTAGTTTAAATTTCTTGATAATAAAAACTCAAGTTTCTAAGCAGCTTTAATTTTTTCTCGTGATTTATTTTCTTTATTTATAACGTACTTGTACCATAATTAAGAATAGAGTATACGAATTAAGGATCGTCCTTCACCCATCTGCTTTCGGAATGAAACTTATTTTTTATCAAATGCAGATTGATCCCGAAAAACTGAGTCTGTTGGCAACAGATCTGAAAATATTTCTGTTCATAATTTGCCACACTGCAACCTGGTACAGTTTTTCTTGACAATAAATTATTTCACGAACAACCCCACAAGATTGTTGAATTGTGTTGCTAACAGACTCAGATTTTATGGATCAGTCTGTATAATATGCAAAACAATGGGTTGCAAAAAAATATTTCTATGACTATGATTTAGGGAGCTAAAGTGTCAAATTTCAGCCATTTTTTTCAGTATTTTTAACTCTATTAAGTAACATTTTTGAAACTTATTTATAGGCTAAATATTCTTCTAGAAAGACATTTAAAATGTGATCAGTGCTTTCTTTAATTTAGTGGGACACTTCTCACGAGCTTTATAATGGCATTTCGATTACGTGTGATATAAGACATTTTATCTTATCTTACTTTCGCCAACCAAAAATAACAATTCCATGAATTTTGGTTTATTTTTTTCTACATCTAATAACAAAAATTAAAATTAAACAAAGCATTTTTATCATTAAAATTAGATGTGGCGGCGCCCCAATGCATTGCGCCGACTTTCCAGATTATAACTACGCCACTGTGGTTAGCGCTTGTCTAAAAAACTGCATGTGAAGCGCGGTAAACTGTGTAGTGACATTGCAGCAGAGCAGTCCTAAATGCTGTGATCGTAGAGTTATTACCCTCTGATACGTATGATAGGTTAAGGTGTTTTAACACAAATTAAAGACTGTCAATTATTCACTTGAGAAAATCATAACCACTAATAAAAGGTAACCTTAGGTGTAGGATTTCATAATTATTTTTTTAATGCTTTTCTTTATTATCCAGTGTAGTAGTGATGGAAATTTCAAAAACCCAAAAAAATAAAGACGTGTTAATTTACAAAGGTTATGAGTACCTAACTTTTCGCAAAAACAACGGAGTGATTACTTGGAGGTGCCGCCTTAATCGTTCTCTTAAATGCCATTATCCAAGATAACCAGGTAACTCAAGAGCCAACAGTCCATTGCCACGATTCATGTCCACAAAAAGCACAAAAAGTAGGCACATATGCCGAAACAAACCTCACTTGCAAGAAGTCTTCGGCGCCACCGACAACAGCATACTATTGCAAACCCCAAAACTATGCATTTTGATATTTCTGAAAAATACCAGCATTTGATTTTATATGATCCAGGTCTAAATGAAGAAGATAGAATATTGGTGCTAGGCGACAAGGAACTTATGCTTGAATTAAATAAAGTCATAATTTTTGGAGACGGCACTTTTAATAAAGTACCAAATATGTTCTACCAGCTTTACATATGGCATGCTCAAATTGGAAGTTCTTATCCGCCTTGAATTTACATACTTTTGCCAAGAAAAGATACAAAAAATTATGAAAAAATGTTTAAAATTATGAAACAACTAATTCCGAATATGGCTCCGCAAAAAATTTTATTAGATTTTGAAAAAGCGTGCATGAACGCCGCTAGAACAGCTTTTTCAGATTTGGAAATAAAAGGTTGTTATTTCCACCTACGCCAAAGTCTCATAAGGAAAATTAATAGTGTAGGTTTAAAAACGGAATATGAAAGTGATATCGATGTAAAACTGAGGCTAAAATCTTTAGTCGCCTTAGCCTCTTAGCTCTTAGCTGCCTCGTTCCCAAATGAAGACAAATTTAATTAAATTTTAACTTATTTTTTTCAACTTATATTGAAGGCGCCGCCGGACGAGATCCTCAGTTTCCTATCAAAATTTGGAACTATTTTGATGCTGCATTACACGGAACACCCAAAACAACAAATTGTTGTGAAGGGTTCCATAATGCTTTGAATTCAATCTTCCACAGTAGTCATCCTAGCGTTTGGTTTTTGTTTGATGGTCTCGAAAGTAATCTTGCTTGCCATAAATTGACTCATGCAAATGCGCTAGCAGGGCGAATGGAAGTCAAAAAAAGAAAGTATAGAATTGTACAAGATTTGGTGAACTCTGTGCAACAATATGAAACGACAGAAGATAAACTTGATTATTTGAAAAGACTGGCTAATCTGCAATAGTTATCTTTACTTATTTTTATTTCGAATTTAAAGTTTGTATTGTTGTATTTTTCACTTTATTGATTATTTCAGATTTAAAAGATTTTGTTGTTTATTTTTTGTTATAAAATTGAGATGTTTTATTTTTTAACACACTTATGTTTGTACTATGTTTAATACAACTAATTTGCTGTTTTATTTACTTAGACTTTAAATAGCGAAAATAAAAACCATCAAATGTTAGCTCTAATTTTTAGAATTATATAACGCAAACTTGGGTGGTTTCAGAATTTTATGTAGTTTAATTATTAACCTATAAATCTAAAAACATTTTTATCTTACAGGTGCAGTTTTTTAGGTACATTATACCACTGTTTTCGGTATGAGAAATCAAATTTCTTTCACAGGAGAGATGAAGCTGTTTTTCTACTCACACGTGAGTAAATCTGACAACTTTATCTCTCCTGTGAGAGAAATTTTATTTTTCTCACCGAAAACAATGGTATAATGTACAATGGTATAAGATAAAATAAAATAAGATAAAATAAAATGTCTTTTTGGTTTTTTTATCTATTTATAATATTTATTCACCAAGAATTGGTTTTAAATGTACAAACAACAAGTTTAAAATAATTAAATTTAAAATTTGACTGAAAGTGAAAGAATATTCACATCCGATTTAATTGTTGTTAAATTTGTTTATAGCTTTTTATTAGGCTTATTGAAACGCTAGTAGTACAACTTATATTTCATTCTATTAGTTGAATATGATTACTCTTTGTTAGTTCATTTTTACACGGCATTTGTTGTGTCACTATTTATTTAAAGTATAATTATTAAAAATAGGCATAGAATAAATAATTTAGTATATAAGAAGATGTTTACATTTATTTCAATGGCATGTGTACAATCTTTAATTATTTTGTGTGGCCAGAATTGGGAAATATATTTCTGGTGCGTCTTGTGAATCTTACTTCAGATTATTCGCTAAATTGGGACGTCGATTACAATTGTCCTGAATTTTTCTTAATTTTTGTACAATTTCTTCAGATATTAATTGTTTCTATACTTAAGGAGATTACAAGGAATATATGTATTTAAAAGTAATGTTTCTACGTGCCCAAATAAGGCCAAAAAATAATTAAGACTTAAAATATTTACGAGGTACTGCGTCCAACATTCAGTCTGTTATATTGGTTGAAACAAATAACTTTTCGAGTTATTGTTTACAATTTACTTATCTAAAACTATAATACAATTTACCCATAACAAATTACTAAGTTAAATATCAAATTGTCATTTGCGTAGTGAGCATTTACGTGTTAAAAACAAGTAAACAAGTGAAAAGCAAATAATTTCGTACAAAAAATATACTTTTTTTAAGACAAAAAGTGTCTACCTTAATTTTAATGAATAGATATTTATCAATTCCTGACGTGGATACAATAAATTATCACAAAAATGGTTTATTAAATGCAAAATAAAAATAATTTGTATTTAACATTCAACCTCAAATTATTGTTACTTTAATTTAATTAAGTCAGTTAATTTAATTTATTTAGTCAAATCGCACACTTCAAATCCTCAAAGCAAAGATTGTGAGATAAAAACATCGGCAACGTCGCCGGAGTCGAACTCTACACTTAAACCCTTGGGGGTGAAAGTGGGATACGCGCATTGGCAACACGAGAGTATAGGCGAGGGGAGCTTTGAACTCCCGGGGAGATGAAAAGGAACGACCAATGACGACTGCTTATTTTAAAACAAGCGCGTATTCATCAGGGATTTTATTAAATTGTATTTTTTGACGTAACAATGACATCTACGCTTGCGCGCAGATCGCTAAAAAGATCGCGTCGAAAATATTGCGCCAAAAGTGTTGTGTTTTGTCACTCATCGTTCAACGTGTTACCGGAAGTATGTAGCAATTATTTGTTTAATCGTTTAATCAATCGCCGAATTAACGGTTCAGTTAAATTAAAACATTTTATTTTAAATTGCTTGATAATAAAAACTCAAGTTTCTAAGCAGCTTTAATTTTTTCTCGTGATTTATTTTCTTTATTTATAATGTACTTGTACCATAATTAAGAATAGAGTATACGAATTAGGATCGTTCTTCACCCATCTGCTTTCGGAATGAAACTTATTTTTTATCAAATGCAGATTGATCCAGAAAAACTGAGTCTGTTGGCAACAGATCTGAAAATATTTCTGTTCATAATTTGCCACACTGCAACCTGGTACAGTTTTTTTTGCCAATAAATTATTTCACGAACAACCCCACAAGATTGTTGAATTGTGTTGCTAACAGACTCAGATTTTATGGATCAGTCTGTATAATATGCAAAACAATGGGTTGCAAAAAAATATTTCTATGACTATGATTTAGGGAGCTAAAGTGTCAAATTTCAGCGATTTTTTCAGTGTTTTTAGCTCTATTAAGTAACATTTTTGAAACTTATTTATAGGCTAAATATTCTTCTAGAAAGACATTTAAAATGTGATCAGTGCTTTCTTTAATTTAGTGGGACACTTCTCACGAGCTTTAAAATGGCATTTCGATTACGTGTGATATAAGACATTTTATCTTATCTTACTTTCGCCAACCAAAAATAACAATTCCATGAATTTTGGTTTATTTTTTTCTACATCTAATAACAAAAATTAAAATTAAACAAAGCATTTTTATCATTAAAATTAGATGTAAGGCCTCCAATGTGGCGGCGCCCCAATGCATTGCGCCAACTTTCCAGATTATAACTACGCCACTGTGGTTAGCGCTTGTTTAAAAAACTGCATGTGAAGCGCGGTAAACTGTGTAGTGACATTGCAGCAGAGCAGTCCTAAATGCTGCGATCGTAGAGTTATTACCCTCTGATACGTATGATAGGTTAAGGTGTTTTAACACAAATTAAAGACTGTCAATTATTCACTTGAGAAAATCATAACCACTAATAAAAGGTAACCTTAGGTGTAGGATTTCATAATTATTTTTTTAATGCTTTTCTTTATTATCCAGTGTAGTAGTGATGGAAATTTCAAAAACCCAAAAAAATAAAGACGTGTTAATTTACAAAGGTTATGAGTACCTAACTTTTCGCAAAAACAACGGAGTGATTACTTGGAGGTGCCGCCTTAATCGTTCTCTTAAATGCCATTATCCAAGATAACCAGGTAACTCAAGAGCCAACAGTCCATTGCCACGATTCATGTCCACAAAAAGCACAAAAAGTAGGCACATATGCCGAAACAAACCGCACTTGCAAGAAGTCTTCGGCGCCACCGACGACAGCATACTATTGCAAACCCCAAAACTATGCATTTTGATATTCCTGCATTTGATACCAGCATTTGATTTTATATGACCCAGGTCAGGTCAGGTCAGGTCAGGTCAGGTCAGGTCAGGTCAGGTCAGGTCAGGTCAGGTCAGGTCAGGTCAGGTCAGGTCAGGTCAGGTCAGGTCAGGTCAGGTCAGGTCAGGTCCCCTCCGATGGGATGCCACCTTGTCGTGGTGGAGGGGCTTAAGGGTGTGTCGGAGCACCTACTAAGAGCATCCCCTTAGCATACCGTAAACCCTCAAGGGGGAACGGGGGGACTTTTGTCCTGCGAGGAGTAAACCTCTATAAACTATCCATTAAAGAACGCCGGAAAGCCCGGTGACAGGGTGTGGCGACCTTGGATGAAATCTTAGCTGGGGGAGCTGAGCGCCAGCCCCTCCTAATACCGCAAACCCAGAGGTCGATTCAACGACTCTACACAAGGCGTAGTGTAGGGAACGTCTCGGCTGATGGGATCGGGAGGCTTGCCTTAACCGGCCGGCCTACGAGGATGAAAACCTCTATAAAAAATCCTTAACTCGCTGGCGGCTTTTGCAGTTTTCCGACCAAGCGGGTTGTGGCTGTTGGATGCAACAGCCATGGCTGGGAGGTGCCCAGTCAAACCAGGTGAAACGACTATGGGAGATGGTGCGTCCCCATAGTACATAGAAAACGCCTTGTCCTAGGAGCGGGCGCTCCCCTGGGATGGACCCCACCTCATCGCCCGTACTCGTGGGATCCACATGAAAAAGGTATTTTTAAAACAGGAGAAAGAAGCTGGGAAACTGGCTGGAGAAGGTACTCTGAGGAAAGACCTGTCGAAAACAGATGCTCTGAAAGTAGCGGCGGGGAAACAAACCGCCAAACTGGACGAGGCAGAGAATCCTAAAACTCCAGGAGAGGACTCGAGTTTGGGGAACATTAACCCGTTTGGTAGATCAAGCATGACGCCTCGATCTCCACAAAGAAAAGTGCAAACTAGCTTGATAGTGGGACAAACACCCAAGCTAGACGAAACGATCGAAGTGTACAAGGAAACACCAACAGGCGCAATTCCAAAAAGGAAAAGAGTGTCTACTCCTGAGGAAGCACATAAAGTTAAAAAGCTAGTTGAAACTAGAATAAAAAAACAGAAAAGCCTGGTACTAGGAAATATAACCTGTACTGATATCCTACAGGCCTTTACACAAGTGACAAGCAGACTGGCAAAAAAGGTCAAGGTACTGCAAGACAGAATTGACGATACTCCCAACACGCGACGGGAGATCAAAAATGACGCAAAAGCAGTATGTTATGCCATGGCAGACATGCAAGCTATGCAAGATGATGTCTTTGAAGAAATTTTTAAATGGCAGAGACATATACAAATGGAGGATAGCGATGACGATGTTGTACTCGTCGAATCGCCAGAAAACAAAGGGGTGGGCATTCAGGTAGCCACCCAGACAAAAGAAGTTGTAACAAAAAACGCAGAGACTCAGACTCCTCTTGAAATGTGGGGGAAGTCGACACAAGTAACAGAGATGTCTCAGCCTGGACAATTGAGAGAGCCGCTGTACATCGGGGATAAAAGATCCTTTGTTGATTTTAAAGACCTTTCGAAACGTGACTGGAAAAAAAGTTACTTCGAAAAAGTAAAGATTAAGGCAGTAAATCCGCTTGCCATGATGCCAGAAGCTGCTCCAACGATTATTAGGAGTAGAGACAAAAAGGAAGAAGGGGCACTGTTGAAAATGTTGCATCAACGATGTCCTGAGTACAGAGAGTCGGTGCTGGAAGGGGAGAACCCTATAGAAAGCAAAGTGACTCCAATTGTAAGAAGTGTAGTGGTTGGACACGTCGCAGGACCAAAAGAGACACTGAAAAACTATATGTTTGTAGTTGCCGGTGACGAGAAAAATAAGGCAAGTGGGTATCTCAAAGAGACCTACGAAGCCTTGGAAGAGTTGAAAGAAGTACTCAAAGAGCTTCAAATTGAAAAAGTCGCTATTGGAAGCGACCTTACAGGCCGAGAAGAACACCTCAGAAAGATGTTGGAATACATCTTTAGAGGGGAAAATGTGGAGGTTACACTGTGTGTACCTATTGCAAAGGAAATGATATGGAGAGACCAAGGGAAAGCCCAGTCTGCCATATCTGTATCACCAAAAGGGATGAGAAAAACGGATGCTGTAATTGTGCAAGGCAGCAAAACCGAAACATATGAAGCTGTACTCAAAGAAGTACGCGAAAGCTTGGCCGAAACGGACTGCGAGATACGAGCAGTCCGAAAGACTGGAGAAGGTAAACTTCTTTTGCTAGTTGGCAAAGAAGGAGATCAGGCAAAGAAAGTCAAGGAGACACTAAGCTCCAAAATGGCAAATCGCAAGATCGTGCTACGGGATGATAGCACGAAAGAGGACAAAGTCCTACATGTGAAGGGCCTAGATGCGCTGGCAGTGGAGACTGAAATAGTCAGTAGCGTAGTAGCAGCTATGGATGGAACCATCACAAACACAGATTTGGAGGTGACATCTCTGCGAAAAGCATACGGAGGGAGTAAGGTAGCTACAATTAAAGTATCTGCGAAAAGTGCTGACGCCATTTTGAGTAAGGGCAAGATAAAGATTGGTTTAGTGACATGCAAAATCACTGAACGAGTTAACAGTGTTTTCTGTTATAGGTGTTGGGAGCCAGGACACATGGCGGCCCGATGTCAAGGGGTGGACAGGTCCAAACTGTGCCACAGATGCGGAGAAGAAGGTCATTCAGTGAAGACCTGCGAAAAGGAGATGTTCTGCCCGGTTTGCGGCGTAAGGGGTCACCGAGCAAAGACGCTGGTGTGTGAGAGTCTTCGAAAGAAGGCGGCTCGCGCTGAGAACGAGAAACCACCGTGATCAGGTTCCTCCAAATTAACTTGAACAGAAGCCATGGTGCCCACGACGCAGCAACGAGCTTCTGTAGACGAACAGGTCGGGATGTGATCCTGATGAGCGAACCTAACGAGGGGAGGGTTTGCAGCAATGGATGGTGGACGGACGATGCCAATGATGTTGCCATTGCCGTCATGAACAAGAAGATAAAGGTCTATGCCTGGGGTAAGGGGCTTGGCTTTGTATGGATAGACACGGGAGAGTGTATCATATACAGTTGTTACATTTCTCCCAATGTCGAAACTGTCATAGCAGAGCGTACTCTGCGTAACCTAGTGGGCAACATAGGGTCCCATGGCGGGAAACCCTGTGTTGTGACGGGTGACTTCAATGCGAAGTCACCCGAATGGGGGGGGAGACACAAGACGAAAGGGGACGTCTGTTGTCTGAATGGCTAGCAACGCTAAACTGCGTTGTTTACAATGATGGGATGAAACCAACTTTTTTGAAAGGACGTTATCAATCCTGGATAGATGTCACCTTCAGCACCGAAAATGCTGCACGGTGGGTGAGAAATTGGACCGTTGAGGAAGAAGAAACTCTCAGCGATCACCAGTTTATTACGTTTCAACTGAAACTAAACGGAGAAAGAACCGGAAACGGTCAGAGCTCTGGGCGATGCTGTGGATGGAACACCAAGGGCTTTAGCCCTTCGGTGATTCGCCATAGCTTCGTAGAAAGGATGAACGCAAAACAAAATAAAAACTGCGTCAGCATGGTGGAGGCCATCAAGGAAGCATGCGACATGCACCTTCCGAAGAAAGGCCGAACAAGAAACACAGGTAAACAAAGGGTTTACTGGTGGAACGATGACATTGCGAGAGCAAGGAAAGAATGCATTTCTGTCAAACGAAGACAGATGCGACTGAGGGCCAGAAATAGACTGGAAGAAGTCATTGAGGTAACAGAGCTGTATAAACAGAAAAGGAAAATTTATCGTGTTCTCATTAGAAAAGCTAAAGAGGCTAAATGGGAAGAACTGATAAATGAAATTGAAAGAGACCAATGGGGGCTTGGTTACCAAATAGCCACCAGGAAACTAAGACTGGGTTCAGAGCAAATCACTCTAAGCCCACAATTTAGACAGAGAATAGCCGATGTGCTGTTCCCAAAACATCAGATAAAAAGATGGAATCTCACAGAGACGTGTGAGGTAGAGGGCATCACCTCCAATGAAATGCAACAAGCGGTACGAAAGCTAAAAACGGGCAAAGTACCGGGACTAGATAACATTCCAGTGGAAATTGTTAAAGCAATTGCTCACGAGCAAGGCGAGGTTCTCATGTTGGAAGCCTATAACGGACTCCTACGTGAAGGGAAATTTCCGAAAGAGTGGAAACGAGCTAAATTGGTTCTACTCAATAAACCCGGAAAAGAAGGAGGCAGTCCATCGGATTTTAGGCCGATCTGTCTCCTAAATGTGGTAGCGAAACTGTATGAACAGTTAATACTGATAAAGCTCAAAAAAGAGCTGGAAGAGAAAGGAGGCCTAAGTGAAGAACAGTTTGGCTTCCAAGAAGGCAAATCTACCCTCGACGCGGTAGACAGAGTTATGGCCTTGGCAAGATGGGCTAACTCTGGAGACACGAGAAGAAAGAGGTGGTGCGTGTTGCTCACCTTTGATGTGAAAAATGCCTTCAATTCGGCAAACTGGCAAAACATCATGGAGGCCTTGAGGAAAAAGGGCATCTCCATGTACCTGAGGAAAGTGATAGGTAGCTACCTATCAGAAAGAAGTCTAGACTTGGGCGAGGGACAAGTCATGGAGGTGACGAGTGGAGTTCCACAAGGTTCGGTATTGGGGCCGACCTTGTGGAACATCCTTTATGATGGAGTTCTTAGATTAGAAATTCCAAAAGAAGCAACGCTAGTGGCATATGCTGATGACTTAGCACTAGTCGTGATAGAGAAGGACATCGAAAACTTGATGTGCACAGTAGAGATGACGTCCAAAATTATTGGACGATGGATGAAAGAAAATGGCTTGCAGCTGGCTCCAGAAAAGACTGAAGCTGTGCTTCTTGCAGGCGGACGTAGACCAGACAAGAACGTTGTCTTCAAGGTGGAAAATGTTGAGCTAAGACCTAAACAAAATGTCAGGTACTTGGGAGTAGACATAAACCAGAGAATGACTTTTACGTCACACGTAATGCGTGTGGCAGCTAAAGCAGAAAAGATGGGGGCAATGCTGGGGAGGCTAATGCCAAACGTAAAAGGACCATCACCTTCAAAGAGGAAGGTAATGGCAGAAGTAGTAAATTCGATTGTCATGTATGCGGCACCAATCTGGGGTCCTACTGCACTCGACATGTTGAAGTACCAAGAAAGATTGGTACAGGTTCAGAGAAAGACAGCTCTTCGCGTATGCTCGGCATACCGAACCGTTTCGGCGGATGCTGTCCAAGTAATAGCTGGGATGATTCCCATTGATCTCAGAATCCATGAGACAGTCAAGGTAAGAAATAGAACACACACCAAGCGCGAGGCGCGGGAATGGTCTATTAAAGAATGGCAGAACAGATGGAATGCAAGTTCCAAAGGCAGATGGACGCACCGTCTTATTCCAGATATAAGACAGTGGATAGAAAGAAAGAAGAATGCGGGTCAGGTAAATTTTTACTTGACACAATTTCTCTCAGGACACGGGGACTTCCGATGTTATTTGAGGAAAATGCATCGAGCAGAAAATGACAGATGCGTGTACTGCGGTGAGATGGACACTGCCGAGCACGTATTGTTCCAATGTGGAAAATGGGCTGGGATACGGCATAGGCTGGAACAGCTCGTCAATGTGAAAATCAATCCAGATAATCTGGTAGAGATTATGCTGAGAAGCAATAAAAATTGGAGAAAAGTGCAACGTTGCACTGAAGACATTTTGAAATTCAAAATGGAGGATGAAAAGACTGGGCAAATAAACAGCCCAAGAGACTCGTCAGAGGTGCTGACGAGTATTTAAAACAGGTGGAATCAGTCAACCATTGATTTGACCGACGCCAATCGCAGGAGGCGGGCGACGGCTTGGGTCAATGGCAATGGCTAAATGAAAAGAAGCGTCATAAGACGCAGGAGCTGAAGCTAGTGGAGGCGTAGAAACAGACAAGCCCGGCCCCCTGAAGACATGCCTAACGGCGATACCGGGGCTTCGGGTAGGTGAAGAACGGGGGAACCAATTCTACCTTAAGGTCGGGTTCCACGTCCAGGAGCGGGGTGGGGCTCCTGGGTTAAAAAGAAAAAAAGGTCAGGTCAGGTCAGGTCAGGTCAGGTCAGGTCAGGTCAGGTCAGGTCAGGTCAGGTCAGGTCAGGTCAGGTCAGGTCAGGTCAGGTCAGGTCAGGTCAGGTCAGGTCAGGTCAGGTCAGGTCCCCTCCCAAGGAGCCGTGAGACCTTGTCGTTGGTGGGAGGGCTTAAGTACTTGCAATGAATCTGCGGGCAATGCTGGCGGGAGTCACGGAAGAGACTCCTGGCAGGGACACCCATGCCAGTAAGGCCAAAGAGGAGCAAGGAAAAACAAAGGACGGCTCAAACCTCAGGACCCACCTAAGAGATTAGGTGGTACGGGAACTGGCAAACCCGGGGTAGATCCGAGCTACAGGAGGTGGAGCGTAGCCTGCCTGCTTAAAACCGTAATTGCGGCCCGAATTCAACAACCTTTGCTGAGCGCGGCAGGGGTACGTTTTCGGGGACCCGCAACCGGGAGGCTTGCCTTAAACGGCCGGCTTGCGAGGAGAAAAACCTCTATAATAAACCGAGAGATGCTCGTAAAAACCTGTGGGGCACCAGGCGCACCCCACAGTAGGAAGCCCTTCTCTCGGTATAGGCCCACTGCTGGGAGACGACGAATACTTGGTCCTAATTCGTGGGATATTAGATGAATATCAACTCCAACCCTAAAGAAGGTGAGCCTACAACCATAACTGAAGGTCGCGAAAGTAGAGCGCGTAACATCTCTACAACGACGACGGAGGAAGTTAGCGGTCGCAGAGCCAGCACTGGACGAGAAGCATATATGGGTATTGGGAATAGCTCACAAAGCTTTGACGCTGGAGACAGGTTTCTACTGCTGGATGTTTCTGGATCTTGGAGCAGCCCGAAATCTACACAGGGGGAACTACCGAAAACTCCAAAAAGATCATTGAAGACAGAGAGCCCGAAGAAAGAAGAAGGAAGAAACTTGGGATACGACACCGTAAGTGTATTTAGCTCTCCAGAAGAGATTACAGATGAAAGGCAACCCAAGAGAAAACGCGAGGACACGCCTAAAAGCACCGCTCAGCAAGCGGGAACAAACGACGAATGGAAGAAATTATGCAAAGCTGTCGAGGCAACGCACCGAGAAATGGAGAGGCTTACAAGTGAAGTCTCAAAGAACCCAAACACCAAGAGAGAAATAAAGAAGTCCATAACAGTATTAAAAGGGCTCCTTCACCGGGTAACTGTTGATAACCTTGGTAAGCTGCTGAAAGATAACCAAACGGACACCTATGTGGGGGACGATATAAAATCTGAAAAGTCACTCCAAAGCAATGAAACAGGAACCCAGACTGAACCATCTATGGTTACCATCGGCACTCAAACGGAAGACGAACCATCTTGTGCATGTCAACGAGATATTGCCCTAATCAGAAGATGGGAAGACCAAAACACGGAAGAAATCAGACAAGCTATCGACCAACAAGTTACTGGGCCTGAACTAGAGAACTTATTCTCTCGTTCCTGGCCAGAAAAAGCATACACGACCACTAGTACAAAGAGTGGAAGCTTATTCTCTTCGAGTACCGACTCAGACTTGGTAATAATAGGGGATACAAAAGACCTGACAAACAAAAGCGTTTTCCGGAAAGTTGCAAGCAGGGTCCCACACCTCTTAGCCCTCGCTAAAGAGAACAAAATTAAGCCAGGGAAAGTCGTACATATCTCGTGCCAAAGTGAAATCCAGGTAGAGGGAGACGACTTAGAAAAGGAACATCTCGGGCAGAACAAGCGGTCCACATTTTTGGCAACTGTAGAAGAGTCAACTCCTAGCTATCTTGAAGCAGCGACTAATCTAAACAAAGCTTCCATGAAGGCCTCCTCCAAACTACTGGCTGTGGCGATCCTAGTGGACGACCCTAAATCAAGAGAAAACATCAGAAAGGCTTTAGAGTACTCTCTTAAAGACTTGAAGGCCACAATATACATTCCTGAAGACCCAACCAAGAATAGATCCTCCAGAAGAACCGCCAACCATGAACGAGTGGCTCAAGAAGGTATAATTCTCACAGCTAATGAGGGAAAAACCTACGCCGACCTTTTAAAAGAAGTCAAATCTGGGCTTTCCAAGTCTCAACAGGAAGACAATGTAATAGGGTGTCGTCAAACTAGGGAAGGGAATCTACTCCTCAGAATAAGACCAAACTCCAAGGCAGCCACTAAAATTAAGGAAGAACTAGCCAACATCCAATCAGCCCAGAGAATTAGAGTAGTTGGACAACCAACCCAGAATACGCTGCTAATAAGGGGCTTAGATGCTTTAGCCACAAACGACGACGTGGAAAAAGCCATCGAGAGAAGCGGTATCTCGCTAGAAGATACACACATCCAATTAAGGCCGGCATGGGGAAACACTAAGACAGCAATTATCCAGTCTACAAAAGTAACGGCTGACGCACTGGTTCAAAGCAAGGAACTCCGAATCGGATTAACCCTCTGTCAAATCCGACCCAGGCAACCAGAAAACAAGTGTTTTAGATGCTGGGAGACAGGACATAGGGCGGACACCTGTAAAGGCCCTGACCGCTCAAAACTGTGTCTAAAGTGCGGCAAAAATGATCACAAAGCTGCCGAATGCAAAAATGAAATGTTCTGTCCAATTTGCAATGTTGCTGGACATCGTGCAAACGCAGGAAACTGCCCCCTTAGGAAAAAATCTAGCGGGCAGACTACTACTAATACAAAATGATCAGTTTTCTTCAGTTAAATGCGAACCGGAGCAGAAGAGCCCACGACATTCTGCACAAAACCGCCTCTGAGACCAACTCCGACATCGTTCTACTAAGTGAACCAAACCTGAAGGTTGTCGATAACCCAAGATACCTACACGACATTCGAAAAGATACCGCAATTAACATCCTTTCCAAGCATGTACAACTTAAATGCTCAGGGAGCGGGTCAGGGTTCACTTGGATCTCGACAAGTGTAGTCACCGTGTACAGTTGCTATATCTCCCCCAACTCTACAATCGGGGAGTTTATTAACGTGCTTGAGAGTCTAACCACCTCAATGCAAACGCAGTCAGACCCGGTAATCGTAACCGGAGACTTCAACGCCAAATCCACCGAATGGGGTATGCCATACAGTGATAGGCGAGGATCTCTCCTGGCCGATTGGATAGCACAGCACGACCTAACAGCGGTTAATAAACATGATGAGTACACCTTCCAAAGAGGACTAGCCCAATCTATTATTGACCTAACGCTAGTTCCAACTTATCTAGTTCATAAGTTGAGCAATTGGAGAACCCTTGATGCCGAATCGTTAAGCGACCATAAATATATTGCGTTTACGTGGGACGATAATGCGGGAACGACCTGCCAAACCTCAGGTTATACGGGCTGGAATCTAAAACGTTTAGACAAAGATAAGCTACTGTCCAAACTGAGAGAAGCAACCTGCGAATCAACACCAGCGAGTCTAAATAAGATCCTACAGAGAGCCTGCAACGCCGCTATGCCAAAAAAAAGATGTTTCCGAAATCGAAGACCCGTCTACTGGTGGAACGAAAAAATAGCCAACTTGCGGAAAAATGCTCTGAAGTTCCGTCGCACCATAACTCGACTCCGATCTAAAAGACAAGTCTCAGTGATGTTAATCGATGGAACTACTTCCAAACTCAAACAAGCACAGAAGATGCTACGAGACGAAATACAGAAAGCAAAATCTGAGAAATGGAAGGAGTTGTGTCTATCGCTCGAAGACGACCTTTGGGGAAACGGTTATCAGACAGTAATGAAAAGAACAGGCCAGGCTTGCCCTTTCAAGCTGCCGAGAGAGCAACTGAACAACATGGTAGCCATACTGTTTCCATTACACGCCGATGTTGACTGGATCAAAGAAAACTGCAAACCGATCCCTGATTTTACCCACGATGAGCTGCGGGATGCCGCCAGAAGACTCAAATCCGGCAAAGCACCAGGTCCAGATGGGGTCCCTGGAGAAATCATCAAGATCATGGTAGAAGAACGCCCGGATACGCTGCTTGAAATCTTTAACAGGTGCGCTAAAGACTCCACATTCCCGGACTGCTGGAAGATCGCACGTCTGATTCTCCTGCCAAAACCGGGCAAACTAAACAGAACAGCTAATGCATTCCGACCGATCTGCATCCTAGATGCGTCAGGAAAGCTATATGAGTACCTACTGTACAAGAGATTAGACGACGAAATTGAGCAACGCGGAGGGCTCTCACCGTTTCAGTTTGGTTTCAGAAAGGGCGTCTCAACCGTTCATGCGATTGATGAGGTTATACGGACAGCGGAACAGGAAAAGCTACCTTCCTATAGGCATAGAAAGACGTGCCTTATGATCACTTTTGATGTCCAAAACGCCTTTAACTCAGCGTCTTGGCAGATAATTTTAGAAGAGCTGAAACAGAAGGGAATATCACCGAGCCTAATAAATACTATTAGAGATTACCTCAACAACAGGAAAATCATTACAGACTACGGAGACACGGTCAAAGTGAACAGCGGAGTTCCCCAAGGATCTGTCCTTGCCGCCCTACTTTGGAACGTAATGTATGACAGTGTCCTTCGCATAGCAACGTCGGAAAATGTCAAACTTATAGGATACGCAGATGACCTGGCTGTTATTATCACCTGTAAGCAGATAGACGACTTGGAAGAAACAGCAAATCATGTAGTAGCGCAGATAGCAGACTGGATGGAGACCAAGCGCTTAAAACTAGCCCCCGAGAAAACTGAATGCATACTCCTTAGATGCAAACGCAAACCTCCGGCAGTTAAAATTAACGTGTTAGGAACAGAGATCAGCCCAAAAAGTTCTATAAAATATCTAGGGGTATGGATAGATCAGAACTGCGGTTTTAAACAACACATACAACAAACCGCAATTAAAGTTGAAAAGACAATTACAGCCTTATCATCAGTAATGCCCAACATAGGCGGACCAAGTTCCTCAAAGCGAAGGATGCTGTCATCCGTCGCCCACTCGGCCATGTTATACGGCGCACCTATATGGCATAACGCCATGACTATAGAGTCCTACAAAAAAAAACTATTTTCACTACAGCGAAGACTGGCCATTAGAATAGCCTCAGCATACAGAACCGCTCCGACAGATGCAATCATGGTCATAAGCGGAATCCCCCCGGTTCACCTTCAAGCGACAGAACGAAAAGACATCTTTTACGGGATGAGCAGATCGGACGCCAGAGACAAACTCATCAACAAATGGCAACGAGAGTGGACTGGTCGGAAATGCTGGACCTCTAAACTCATTCCAGACTTGCGGGTATGGCTCCAAAGAGATCATGGAACCCTTAACTATTACCTGACGCAGTTTTTAACGGGCCACGGAAACTTTCGATCATATCTTAGCGGAATACAAAGATGCCCTGACGATGAGTGCATCTACTGCGGGAAACGTGACTCGGCAGAACATATCCTATACTGCCCACGCTGGAAAGACTTCAGAGACGACGTTGGAGTACATCTGTCAAGAGAAAACATTATCGGGGTAATGCTGGAATCCCCGGAAAACTGGGCTAAAATAAGTGGACTGCTAACAGAAATCCTTAAGCAGAAAGACAAAGAAGAACTGTAGTAGAAGGAATCCCACGGCCCACCCGAAGTAATGCCGAGAGGCGGTTCCGGGTGGGGCTAACCGTGAAGAGAGGGAAGGGTTTTAGTCGGTCGAGCTGGGATCCGGTGGTCGCTCAACCCGACACTACCCGGAGGGTTGAACATCTTCCTCCGGGTGTCTGTCCAGCAGATTTCCTAATCCTCTTAAAAAAAAAAAAAGTCAGGTCAGGTCAGGTCAGGTCAGGTCAGGTCAGGTCAGGTCAGGTCAGGTCAGGTCCCCGTGTGAAGTTTGGCTGGTCTTCCATCGGGCGCCTCCCCAGGTGGCGGATAGGGGAAAGCCTCCCAGATATGGGTGGTACCGGGGAAATCAAATACCCGGGGCGGACCAAAACCAGTCAAGATCACACCGTAAATCCAGACGTGGTCTGGAAACGGGGGCCGCGCGGTTTCGGGGCTGCGAGGTTTAGAGAGCCTCTATAAAATTCTCTCTAATCAAAATAAGACAATCATGAGCGACGAATCAAGGAAGAAACTTACGGTGCAAGGGAGGGATACCCTAGTACCCGTCGGTGAGGGAGTGGTTGGACAGGCTCTCCCTGACGGTCAGCCAACGACTGTTCAGACACCTTCGGTGAGGAGTCAGGCCGAGGCGTCACCGAAAGCTACTGACTTCAAACGAGGAAGCAGGCAAACACTGTACGAGAAAATATCAAGAAGCCACTCGCTAGGAAGTGCCGATAAGAAACGGAAGTACACGGATATGTCTCCAGGCTACGAAAGGAGCATAGAACCCTACAAAAAGGTTGAGAGTCCAGAGGCCTTTGTGCTAACAGAAGCACTGGACATGGTAATTAAACTAGGTTTGGATCTCGAAAGGAGAATTGAAAACAACACGAAAAGGGAAATCAAGGACCTATCGGCAAGACTCAAAAGGCAGGTGGAGATTCTTAGTCGAACTTCTGTGAGGGCGTGGGTCGAATCACACAGATACATTGAGCCCGAAAAAATACAAATTGATGTCGACATACAGACCGAGGCGCTAGGCGAAGGGCACGCTGATGAACTAGCCCGGAAAGAAGAAACACACAACGAAGAAATTCTCTCACTGCGGTCCGAAGTAGAGAGACTGAGACAAGAGAACGAAGAGCTGAGAAGAATGAACAGACAACCACAGGAGAAAACACCGCACGACCAGACCACCCCACAAGTATATGAGGGTCTTAAGGAAAACGTAACTGCCGAGAACTTCGAAAAACTGATCGACCTGAAATGGACGAATCAAGCATACGCAAAGACGACCTTTGTACGCAACGACGCAGTGAAATGCGAAGACCAGGTGGTCGTCGTCGAAGCGGCAAGCGGAGAGGATGTCGCAGAAAGGCTCACGACTAGGTTTCCGGAAATCGCACCAGCGACGGCGACGAGTGTTCCTACACCGGGAACCGCGCTATGTGTGACGAAATCCAGGACCATCGAACTCGAGAATGGCGAAAGGGTAGAAGACATAATCGGGCGCTCTATACTACTTAACATAGGCAAGGATCATCAGAATCGAAGGAAGAACCTAATGAACGGAATGCGCAAAGTAGCCACCCTGGCAAGTAACAAGGGGATCAAAAAGTTTCGGCTATATTCGTTGATCGATGAACCGAATAGCCAAAAGTTTGAAACGAGAAAGATTACTGAATGGGCCCTATACGACACGGAGATGATGGCTGAAGTATATGTCCCGCGAGCAAGGAATAGAAAATCCACAGCGGGAGCGAGTGAACCCGAACCAGAGAGTGAAGAATGGGAAGAGCAAAAGACTAAACGACGCAGAACCACCAAAACCATAACCGTAAGCAAAGCTGAGACCGACGAGCAAACCTACGCCAGCATGCTGAAACGGCTCAAGGGCGAGATCAACGTGGAAGAGATCGGTGTCACGGTCAAGGGTGTCTACGAGACGAGCGACGGTAGAATCAAGATCAACCTGACCGAAAAAGGGAAGGGAAACTGCGAGAAATTTAGGACGGCCATTGAAGAGAAACTCGGAAACAAGGCTGAAGCAAAGATAACCACGGCGAGGAAAGAACTGATAATAACGGGCATCGACAAAGAGACCACAGAAGAGGAGGTACGCCTAGCGATACAACAACATTACACCGAAAAAACGGCATGCCCAGAAGATACGCAGGTGCGTTCGTTCCATTCTAACGAGCGAACGAACAAACAGACGGCGACGGTGCTAGTGCCGGAGACCGAGGCATTGCATCTCCTACAAAAGAGGAAGGTCATAATCGGGTGGACTATGTGCAGAATAGTAGAGAAGCTGAGACCAGAGAGATGCCATATGTGTCTCAAGTACGGCCACCGCGCTAAAGAATGTAAAGAGAAAGCCGGCGAAAACAACACCGAGAAGGGAGGCAGATGCTTAAAGTGCGGGCGCTGGGGGCACCACGCAAAAGCCTGTCAAAACGAACCCCACTGTTACGAATGCGAACAGCAAGGGCATAGGGCCGATTCCATGGCCTGCCCGAAGTATCGAATACTTGTGGAAAAGATGAGGAGGAGTACAGGTGCGAATAACACCTCTACAAAAAGACGAGAGTGATACAACTTAATACTAACCGGAGCAGAATGGCCCACGCTATGCTGGCCAAACTGACACACGAATTGGAGGCGTCGGTCGTTACGGTAAGCGAACCTAACTTAACCCTTGCCGAAAAGGAAGCATGGCTCGTTGACGACACAGGGAGCGCAGCTATAAAAATAACTGATCGGAGTTTAAACATCACCGACAGTGGAAATGGGTCGAGTTTTGCCTGGGCCAGGACTGGCGACATGACCTACATCAGCTGCTACATCTCGCCGAATATCTCGGCAGCGGCGTTTGAGACAAGACTCCAAGAGCTGGAAGCATTCCTCAGGACCCATCACGGCAACAAACTGCTCATTGGCGACTTCAACGCAGCGAACCGAGCGTGGGGATCGTCGACGAATGACAGGAGGGGGCAACTCGTCATCGAGATGACGGAGGCGTTGGGAATGACCCTCCTTAACACCGGACACTCCCCAACATTTCTCGGTTCGGGGGGAACGTCCATAGTCGACTTGGCGTTCATCGACGATAGTGCGGCAGGTAGGGTGAGGAACTGGACCGTTCTCGAAGCGGAAACCATGAGCGACCACCGAGCGATCGCCATCGACATCGAAGACCACAGGGCCAGACCCGCGACGGGCGACCATAGATACGGAGGAAAGGCGCACGCGCTCAGATGGACTAAAGACCGAGATAAGCAGCTCCGGGAACAACTGGCGGAAATTCTACCCAGAATTAATACGGTCGACCCGATCTCAGTGAGCCGGGCCATTGGCGAGGCTGCCCAGCGCTCCCTCAAGAAAATCGCTAATAACAGGAAACCCATCTTCTGGTGGACGGACGAAGTTGGGAACGCGAGGCAAAGATGTAACGCCGCACGACGACGTGCGGGAAGGGCGAGGGACGACCGCAAAACCGAGCTATGGCGGATCTACAAGGACGAGAGGAAAGCACTGAAGAAGGAAATAAAGAAAGCTAAGGCAGAGGCCTGGCAAAGGCTTATAGAGGACATCGAACACGACCCATGGGGTAAGGGCTATAGAATAGCAATTGGGAGGGCGGCCCCTCTACAACAAGTCAGCGAGCGAGAAAGGTGGAGGGCGGCGCGTGAACTGTTTCCTCAGTGCGCCATTCCCACGTACGACATGCAAGAGGCCTGCGAACCGACAATGTTCTCCTACGAAGAGATACAGGCCGCGGCGGCGAGAATGCGCATGGGCAAGGCGGCCGGACCTGACGGCCTGGGCCCCGAGATAGTGCAAGCTGCTGTAGCGGCGTCTCCCGAGACCATTTCTGGACTCGTCAACGACTTATTAAAAAGTCAAAAGTTCCCGGAACAGTGGAAGAGGGCCAGATTGGCACTCATACCCAAGGCAAAGAAGTCGCCCGACAAACTACCCAAATATCGCCCTATATGCGTGCTGGATAGCCTGGGGAAGTTCTATGAACAACTAATACTTGCCAGACTGCTCGGCGAGCTCGAAGCCAAGGGCGGGCTCTCCGACTCCCAGTACGGCTTCGTGAGAGGCAGGTCGACCACTGACGCGATGCAGGATGTACTCAGGGTGGTCGAGTGGTGCTCCACCGGCTCGTACGGCAGAAGGGAGCTGTGTGCCCTAATATTGCTCGACGTCGCCAACGCATTCAATAGCGTCAGGTGGCCCGACATTATTCAGGCATTGATTGACAAAGGGATAAGTGCGTACCTCGTCAACCTGGTGCGCTCGTATCTCACCGATCGATTCATCATCGTGCAGCATGGCGACGGATTCAACGCGACATGCGGAGTGCCCCAGGGGTCGGTACTGGGCCCGCTCCTCTGGAATTTCGTTTACGACGAGGTGCTACATCTCGACGTTCCCGTTGGCGTGCGCCTTTTCGCCTTCGCCGACGACCTGGCGATGGTCGCCATGGGGATGACGGTTGACGAGTTACAAAATAATGCGAACCTTGCCCTCGACACTGTGAACCGATGGATGTGTAGCAAACACTTAACGCTAGCGGCGGAGAAGACCGAGGCCGTTATAATGACGGGCAGGAGAGACCACGCTGACATCAGGTTCACTGTCGGCGACAGTGTGGTAAAACCCAGCGAGAGCGCCAGATACCTGGGGGTATACATGGACAGGAAAAGAACGTTCGCCCAACACATAGCGGAAGCCGCTGCGGGGACCACCAAGTTGACGGGCAAGCTATCAAGGATTCTCCCGAATCTCCGGGGAGCCTCGGAGGGGAGACGGAGGACGATTGCAGCTGCGGTCACCAGCAAAATGATGTACGGGTCCGAGATATGGTCCAAAGGGCTGGACAAATTAAGCAACGCCGAGAAAGTAAACAGGGCTCAGAGACCAATAATGTTAAGGGTTGCGTGCGCCTACCGCACTGTGGCGACCACCTCTCTCCAAGTACTGTGTTCCATGGTGCCGTGGGACTTGCTGGCACTGGAGAGGAGGGCGACCTTCAAGAGACCCGAAAACAGGAAAGCGGAAAGGGAAAAAACTATTCGACAGTGGAAGGATAGGTGGGACAAGGAGAGCCGGCACAGCTGGACCAAGAGGCTTATTCCCGAGATTGAGCCCTGGCTGACGAGGAGGCACGGCCTGCTAGACTTTTACACCACACAGATGATGACCGGCCACGGCTGCTTTTCCTCCTACCTGTCTAGGATAGGGAGGGAGGCAACCGAGGACTGCTGGTACTGCGACTGCACGAGAGACGACGCTGAACATACATTTTTTGATTGCCCAAGGTGGACGGAGGAAAGGAGCGAAGTCGAACTAATATTGGGGGCATTCCCCGAACCGGAAGCACTCGTAGGGGAAATGCTAAAGGATGAGAGGACGTGGAAAGCGGTCACAGCTATGGCACGAAGAATAATGGAAAGCAAAGAACAGGAAGAGAGAAGGAGAAAGGGCGCAGGCGCCAGACGCTGAGGCTCCCCTAGCAGATGGCATAGACAACAGCGAACAGCCGACCCGAAGTAATGTCTTGAAGGATAGTCCCGGGTCGGCTGCCACATTGCTGATGAGGAAAAGGGGTTTAGTGGGTGAGAGCCCCACACTCTCCGGGCCGCTAAGAACGTACCACCAAAGGCCCGGGGTCGGCTGTTAGAGCTTCCCCTCAACCTCGGTAAAAAAAAAAAAAAAAAAAAGGTCAGGTCAGGTCAGGTCAGGTCAGGTCAGGTCAGATCAGGTCAGGTCAGGTCAGGTCAGGTCAGGTCAGGTCAGGTCAGGTCAGGTCAGGTCAGGTCAGGTCCAGGTCAGGTCAGGTCAGGTCAGGTCAGGTCAGGTCAGTCAGGTCAGGTCAGGTCAGGTCAGGTCAGGTCAGGTCAGGTCAGGTCAGGTCAGGTCAGGTCAGGTCAGGTCAGGTCAGGTCAGGTCAGGTCAGGTCAGGTCAGGTCAGGTCAGGTCAGGTCAGGTCAGGTCAGGTCAGGTCAGGTCAGGTCAGGTCAGGTCAGGTCAGGTCAGGTCAGGTCAGGTCAGGTCAGGTCAGGTCAGGTCAGGTCAGGTCAGGTCAGGTCAGGTCAGGTCAGGTCAGGTCAGGTCA
>NW_026986726.1:0-68927 GCF_031307605.1 Tribolium castaneum
TTAAACAAAAATTAAAAAAAATGCTAGTTACCAGAACCATTACTTGTACTTGGTACAACATTGATCACTTCGTCATCATCGCTTTGATCGTTATCACCGTCTGAGCCAAGTTCCTGATTCATATCGTCTACGTCAACTGATTCGTTTTGAGATTTTAGCAAAAGTTTTGTTAATTTTGCAGTTTGATAAGTTTCTTGAGACAACCTGATCATTACTGGTTAGTAGCAATTAAAATAATAGTCACTATTGCCTACCTATAAAAATCTTGATGAGTCGTCATAGTGTGTCCTAGAAATGTACATAGCTGTTCCAGTTCGGAAGAGGATAAGTCAGAAATTTGTGAAATTGTCGCGATGTGTTTTCTTAATTTGCCTGACGTTAATGCCTTAGGATACTCTGCACCTGATGATTGAGCTAACCATCTTAATGCAGCGTAACCGTCTAAAGGGCTGTTTTTTTTTAATGTTGCAAATAAAAAAGCATTACTTTCAGGTACGAAATTTTTTCGTACTAACAATAATAAATTTATGTATTCCTGTACTTCCTTGGAAATTAAAACAGGTACGGGTTTGTGACGTTTGCCTCTAATGCGAATACGCTTGTACTTTTTCAAAAGAAATTTTTCTGTCTCCGTCAATTTCTGTTCAAATTCTTCTGATATTAAATCATTATTTTTCTTTAAGTAACTTTCTAATTCCAATCGCTCAAGTTCGCCAATTCGTCTACGATTCAAAGTAATTAGCAAAGTAAAGCAGCATTTTTGTAAATCATTGAAAGATTTTTTGTCATCTTCTTGTTTTTTTAATTTGTCGGCACATTGTTCAGCCCTAAGTTTAACATAGCCATTGAGTTTTTTAATATCCGAAGTTAGAGGAATAATAGTTGGCTTGTTCCACTGATTTTCAACTAGATTTTGATTTGCAACACTGCTTACTTCTGCGTTCCAATTATTTTTGATCAACTCTTTCAACACCTTTATGTCTTTTGTCTTTTTTAAAATGTCCAAACCTGATATAAAAATATGATTTTTTTGTTGAATTTCTGAGAACGCAAATTCACAAACTTTTCTTAACGTAGTTCCCATGTGGAGGGCTAGTGATGGTGCTTTTTCAAACTTTTGAGAGTTGTGATTGTAACCGGTTATATTTTGCGTGCTTAAAACGAAGTATTTAAAATTTTCAGGCTTAAGAGCTGCAAAAAAGTTTTTATCGTTAATATATTTTTTCATATCTTTCCACAAGCGCGCCAGTTCTCGGATTTTATTTTTTGTCACTTTATTCAAATGATTATGCCTATGGCGCTTTGCATAAAATGCAGCAAAGGACAAAATTAGTGGATCAGATTTCGCGATAAAAGCTATATTATCGCATCTCATATTTAAAATGCCTTCTTTGAATCTAAGTTCATCAATAAACTTTTGATCAACACTTCGAAATGCTAAGTAACTTTGAGCATCCGCTGTCCTAAAGTCTTCAGCACCACTGGTGGTAGGTCGTTGTAGACATGTTTTCACATGACGTTTTAGATATCTTTTCATGTAAAAACCTTTGCAGTATACGCAAGGAAGAATGTTTGATGGATCCACTTCCTTAACAGGTTTTTTAACAACTTTGATTTCGTTTTGTGCAGGTGATAAAAAATTTCCTTTTTTTCTGAGCATAGCTATGAATTGTTTTCGCTCGATACTTCCTTTGGGCATTTTTTCAAGCTGCTGAATTGACACTTCAGACATATGTCTTTTCAATATATGACGACTGAAATTTGTTACATTCTCGTAACAATATAAGCAAACATCGCGTTTATCCCATATCCTTTGTTTCATTTTGGAGAGCTGTACTTTTGAATTTGAATACTAAAACATTAAAAATGTACATTCAAATGAGAATGACTACAAATTCCTCAATATAATTAATAACCTCATTTGCACTGTAAATTGTAAGTTCCGAATCAGCCAAAAACAGCTCTTGATTTTCATCATTAGGCAAAACACTTTCTTCTTCTTTTATATCGTTTCTTTTACCTTCTGTTTTATCAACTCTGATCCCGTCACGAAAGGTAACCACACTCTGTATATTTATTGTTGGCGACTTGTTACCCCCCTCATCTAAACCCTGCTCATTATCATCGCTTTTCTATAATACATTCAGAAAATAAAAAACGCTGAACACCTACAAAATAATCTACGTTTTTTACCGATTCTAAAAGAGGACTTGGATATGAAAAAATATCCTAAAATAAAATTTAATTTCAATATTTGGATTTCACTAATTTTAATCTATAATATTTTACACGAAATTGAGGTTCTGTTTCCGTGGGCGGGAAATACTCCGGATCCTTTATAGAGTCCCAAGAATCCTCCGTAAATGAACAGCGAGTATTATTATCTAAAACGAATGATTCTGTAACGTATGTAGCAAGAAATATTGGTTCGACATTAAAGTTTTGTTAATATTTGAAAAACAATTAAAAGCTTTGAAAAATTGTAACTGCAAATCCACAAAAAGTTAAAATTCGCGTTGTTTTTTATATTGAGGTAAACATTCTTATCCCGAAGATGTCCATACAGCCGCTGGAAAAACGTCGACCAAGCCAGCCCTAGTTTTTTTTGTGCTCTATGGATTGGCATTGGTTTCATCTCTCTAATTCAATTAGGAGCCGAGATATCGTCAATTGTTTATAAGATGTGTTAATAATAAATAATAAAACAAAGGTTTTGAAATAAATTGAAAAGACCTACATTTTAATCTGAATTCAATCTCATTTACGAGAATAATTCTAATGATACTAGCAAATGTTTACTAAACTTTTTCAAATAAAAACAAATATCACGTAACTGGTTTTAGATTTTTTATGTGCAGTGTTAATACTCACCATCATGGTCATCATGGCCTTCCATTCTTGAAGACATGATGATGAAGACTAATAAGAGAACACACGTTTTCTACATTCATAAATGAAGAACGCATGCGTTAAATTTCAGAATTCTTGGAAATTGAAAATATTCCAAATTAAATTTTTCAGAGGTCAATATTTTTGTTAATGTAGGCGATGGGGGTTAGTTTTATCCATCCTAGGCTATTCTCCGCTTTATCAAATAGCGTCGGTTTTATTTTATATTTCAATTAGGAGCCGAGATATTGATAATTGTTTATAATGATCGTTGTCCATAAATTGTTATTTAGTGGCTGAAGCAAAAACCCTCTCAAATCTGACTCGTAAAATATAAAGCATACAGACAACAAAACAAGTTAAATAAATGTTTTAGAACTCCATTATATTATTTAATAAGTAATAGCTAAAAATGGTTATTTTTTCGGTTGTTTTTAACAAATTCTTTAGCAAAGCTTTAGGTCCAACAAATTACTATTCAAAATCACTTATTTTCTCAGAAATATTATTATTTTCCATCGGAAATATCTTTATTTATTTTATAACAATTAAGTTTAAAATTATTGTCAATAAACCAGATTAAAATAATCAATTGTGTCATAAAAGGATGTTTATCTTTTATTCAATAGAATGTTTTCGTTTAACAATAACTTCGTGTGACTAAAATTGAGAAAAATCTCCCTTCTGCATCTTACTGATATTACTCGAGATTATTTACTAAAATGGGATGTCGATTACAATTTTTCCGAATTTTTCTTATTTTTTTGGCAATTTCTTTCAATATTCTTTTTTTTAAGATTAAGGAGATTACTACAAATATGTGTATCTAAAAATTATGTTCCTACGTGCTTAAATAAAGCCAAAAAATAATTAAAACTAAAAATATTAACGAAGTATGCCGCTCAACTTTCAGGCTGTTATATTGGTGTAAACAGATATCTTTTCGAGTAATTGTTTATAATTTCCTTATCTAACGTTAAAGCACAATTTACCCACAACAAATTACTGAACAATATCGCCTTAGTTGTTCAGAAAATTTGAATATTAAAATATCGTTATTTGTTAAGTCAACATTTCATTCAAATTTATTTGTTGCCACCAAGTGGAAACTAAATCATTTCGTATAAAAAGAAGATGTTAACGTTTTTTTCAATTTTTTTCATTAGTATTTAATATTTGCTAAAAGTAGCTCCAAATTTTGTTAAAAAGCATAATAGGATAAACCATTTACCAGGATGACAATAAAACGCATTTTTTTATTTATCAATCCAAAGGGATGTATTCTAAAGTGTTTCTAAATTTCTGTTAAGTAAACACCTAATATAACAATAATAAACAATAAATTCAATTTTAGAATGTTAATAAATATCAAAAAAATAATTTTGCATCTTGCTAAATTGTTTATTCAATTTTGACAATCATTATATCAATTGGTGTTGGGATTTTAAACCATCTATTGCATCGTTGGTACACATAGACTGATCTACGGAATCAACTTTCCTGTGTATATAATTTAATTCACTTTTAAAGCATTTATGCACAAGTAGAGATCCACCCATATACACATTTTGAGGTATTTTTGCGAAATTCGAGATCCACACGGTGTTGCCATTTTCAGATCTCGATTTGGTCTTTTGTGCCTCTTAAGTTTTATACAAAAACGATCGTACAAAAACGATCGACGCGACCCCTAGGGTATCAAACTCAGAACTACAAATGATATACATCTAGGTGTAAATGCGGAAAATGAGATCCGGCTAATATTCCGTCTCCTGCACCTCTGGACCCCGTAGATGCCGAAAAACTGGTCTGTTCGTTCCGAGATCCGCCCTCCGGATCTCAAGATCTCGGATTCCGCATGTATGTACAAAAAGTGATCTCGAATTCCGCAAATGTACATCTATATATATATATATATATATAATAGACGTATTAACCGCCTTTACCAAGCCCAAAAAGACATATTCTCCGGTGGATACCAAACCCGACACCTACTTACGAAGCCCGACTTCGGGCAAACGCGCATCGCTAACTAAATACATCCCAACATAAATTCAAGCAATAGGTTTAATGAGCACAAGTCCCCCGGACTCGAAAAAAAATCTATTTTTTCCAGTTTTTTGCACAAGCATTATAATATTATTTTAATTATTTTTATATTTAATATACAGAGTGAGTTTAAAGTAAGGCACAAAATTCTTAATTCTTTTATTTTTCAAAAATAAAAAAAATGCAAAAACAGGTAACTTAGTATTATAATTGAGCCCAAATTTGACCTAACTGGATTAGTCATGGCGGCCAATATGGCGGCGCTATTACGTCATTATAGTTTTTTTTTAATGAAACGATATCATTTTTTTAGTATAATTGGAAGATTTACTAATAGGTCTTTACAATTGTGCTACTTATTTTACTTATAGGTGAGCCGACCGCGAAACAATTTTTTTTTAATTTTTATAATAAAATTAATATTTTTGATAAGAATTACGAATTTCATGCGTTACTTTAAACTCACTCGATGTAATTATAGTTAGCTGTCTAATTAAACTTAATGAATTCTTAATTATATTCTATTTACATTATGAGACTATTGGTAAGTAACTTATAAATTAATTTAGAATTATTTGTTGAAATAAATTCTTTTTTAGAAAGCAACAAAACTTCAGGCCTTTATATAAAAGCTGTAAAATCACTGTAAATTTATTATGTAGGCAGTAAATGACAACATCATCCACGAGTGATTCCCGGACAGAAGATTCCACAAGAAATGACGACTGGCTCTTCTCAGAGCCACTAATTTTTTCAGCAAATAAAAAATATTCTCACAATGCTCACACTTTAAAATAAATAAAGAGATAACCGTTAGTCATTTAACTTAAAAAAAAAACTCATTTACCACTATAAAATAAAGGTGAAACAAGATGATAAAACAGTCTTAGTGGTAATTATCAATAAATTAATCACATTTTTTACATTTCATTTTATTATTTTGTTTTATAATTACCGAAAAGGTTGAATAATATACCATAAAAACAGTAAACGGATTGAATTAAAACATTTATTAAGAAAAATAAAAAATTCAAACAACAAAAACTAAATTGCAGTACAAAACTCAAAGTACAAATTATTGGTTAAATACAAATAATAGAGAAAATGCAAACCACAAACATAAAACAGCAATTCAAATTCAAACATACAATATGAAAAAAATACAGACAATTCAAACAACTATCACAAAATAACAGTTTAAAACTCAAAGAACAAATTATTGATTACGGTATGTGTTGTACACTAATGTTTTCACTAGCACCCAATTTACACACCCAAGAATATCATTGTGTTGAGAGATAAGTTCCTCGCATTCATGTTTCTTCGGAGCAACTTTCTTTAGAATGTGACCACGAAAATGATGCAGCACGATCCTTTTTTCTTTTTCTGACCATCGATGTCGCACAGAGTTTGAAGATTCTACATAACAAATATCATTAACATACAGTGTAATCTTTTTCAACCCCAAACACATAAAATATGATTAGCGTAAGTGTAACTATCATCACCTTCGAACTGAAATTTCGTGTTAAAATAATCATATTTTTTGTTTGTGCGAGTATAAAAATGTCCAAATGGTATTTAATTAAAGTTAAATGATTAGGACATACCACTTTTCTTTCCAAGAGGCTTATTCTTTCCTCCTGCATTCTTTCTATTGTTATTAGTGTCTACTTCCATTTCTGAATTATTTTCTTTTTTTATAAAACAAACACCATAAACGTAAAACTTATTGTATATATTATAATTACCTTTTTTCTTTCCAATACTTTTATTCGTATTTTCTGTTTTCTTTGAATTCCCATTAACATCTTCTACTTCTGCATCTGCTTCCTGTTCCATGTTGCTATTACATACTTCCTCTTCTAGATTTAATTGTTCTGTGACTGTGTTTGTATTATTTTCTGCATTTTCGTTTTTCTTTTCTTCTTTATTTTGTAATGGAGCATTTGCCGCTTTTCTAAGAACTTTTTCTGCAAGTGGTATTGCTTCATCTGTTTCACTTTCTGATTCCGAACTGTAGTAGATATCTCGCTCTAATTCAATCTCATTTAGACTTTTTCCTTTAAACTGTTCGCCTTTTCCTTTTTCTAATAACAAAAGAATCTTAGCCACTTTGGCCGTCTGGTAAATATCTTGCGGTAATCTACATAAATATGTAAAGTGAAATAAAAATATTCAAAAATAAAATATTACCGATAGAATTCTGCATGTGTTTTTTTAGTATGACCCATAAATGTAGCAACCTGTTCCATTTCATTGTCTTCCATACTCATTAGTTGTAAAGTCGTAGCAATATGTTTTCTAAATCTGGTAGATGTTAAAAGATTAGGATTTTTTGCTCCACAACTAGAAGCAAGTTTTCTCATTACGTTGCTTCCATTCATCCATCTGTCTTGAGATCCAGGATTTGCAAATAGGAAAGGATTTGATGTTGGCACAATAGATGTTTCGGTTCTGATTTTAATTAGACAATCTATAATTTTTTGTAGTTTTATGGAAAATAAAATTGGAACTGGTTTAGAGCCTTTACCACCAGTGACCACTCTTTTAAATCGTTTACTTAAAATTTGTTCCACCGATGTGAGAGAACGCATAAATGCTTGTTCACCTTCAATAACCGAGTTCTTGTCAGCCGAAATGTATGTTGCCAATTTTAAATACTGAACATCGCCAACACGTTTTCGATTGAACATTATTGTTAAAGCCAAAACACATTGTGCTAAAGTTTTATAATTTTGTCGCATATTTGTTTTTCCCTCATTTATCAAGTTATTATATGCTTTGTCCGCCTGTTCACTAATAAACGTTTGTAACGTTAAAATGTCGCTTGTTAGAGGTAGTTCTGTTGGTTTTTCCCAATGTTTTTCTTTTAAGTTTTTCAAAGCCAAACTTGAAAGCTCATTACACCAATGACCACTTATTAGTTTTTTCAGTTCCTTGATTTCTGTTTTCTTTTCTCTATCATCTTCCCATCTTAAGTTCGGCAAATGTCTCTTTTCAATGACAACTTTTAAGGCTACGTCACATAAGATTTTCAAATTAGTGCCCATATGCAACGCAAGCGAGGGTGCCTTGAACATTTTTGTTTCGGCATTGTAGCCACTTATTTCTTTAGCTGCCGATACCAAATGCCTAAAATTTTCAGGCTTTAAAGCGTCAAAAAGAGTACAAATTGTTCTGTCCATTAATTTTAAAGCAATCAATAATCTGGCCATTTCTCTTATCTTATTTGAAACAACGGTAGCAATTTGTTGTCTTTTGTGTTTATTTAATAGCGTTTCTCCATACAAACAAATTATTGAATCATTTTTCGCTACTGCACTAATCTCGTCTGGACGCATTATTCCAAAAACTTCCTTTTTCAGACGAGATTTTTTCAAAAATTCATCATTTTTTACGACAAGTAATGATGCAAAAGTTTGAGATCTGGCTAGACAATTATTTCCAGGCGTTGCTTCGTCTGGAGGGCGTTTTTTACAACCTTTGACATGCTTATACAAAAGTTTCTTACTAAAGTAACCTAAGCAATATGTGCAAACAAAATACTCAACATCTGGGTTTTTTGAGGTTCTGACAGGATTCAAAATCCCTTTTTCATTCTTTAGATGAAAGTATCCTTGCTTTCTTAATGACTCAATTAGAGCTAAACGTTCTTTGCTCCGAGGTTTATGACTTTCAAGGAGCTGCACTTCTTTACTCTTTTTGTGGTGTCGAAGTAGATGGCGTGTAAAATGGGTGCTAACATCATTAAAACAAATAGGACATATTGTTGGCCTTTCCCTAGCAGATTGCTTCTTAATATAATCTTGGTTTGGCTTTTGAATACGGGTAAGAGAATCATTAAGAGCATGTGGCTCGGTTTCGTTACAAGGATTTTGTTCAAGTGGTCTGCACGTATCTTTTGAACACTGAATATAATGGAAATTAAACACTATTTAAAATAATTAATTCAACCTACACCAGGTAACGAAGTAGGATCTATTTTAATTCGATCTTGAGATGTGGTAATCTAAAAGTAAGTTTCAAAGTCATAATGACGAAATAAACCACAATCTAATAATTATTTACCTGCTTTAGATATGGAATATCAGGAGAAGGCTGGGCAGAATCTGAATTTGACCAATTAAAATTAGTAGTTGGATGTTTATCAGGAGGTACATATTCACTACCAGAGCTCGCAAAATCTTGAAAACTGCTTGTGCTCTTAAAAAAAAACATTTAATTTTTCCTTCAACAAAATTTCAATTTACTGGCAACGATTAAATCTATTTTTTTTAGAAAAACTTTTCAATTTTTAGGTAATGTTTAATTAATAATAATTATTTAAAAATATTACAGAAAAAATAAAAAATAATTTAAGCATCACGTATTTAATAGAAAAAGCTAATTTTTGAGTAATTTTTAAATTAAACAAGATTATAAGTTTGAAAAAACTGCCTATAATTGTTCCAAAAAAACTTACACTTCTTGATTCTGAAGAAGGTGGTCTGGAGTATGTAGACCTTTGACGTTTAGGTAAATGAGTAACTTCACCCACGTCTGTCACATGTGCTGCAACAATTTTACGTTATCCAGCGTTGGGCAAAAGTATGAAACCAAGCGTTTTGTGCCTAAACTATGTACTCGACGAAAGAACCAATTACTGCATTACCAACTACTTTAAAAATGTGATTATTTTTCAAGAATAAATTTTTTTGAAGCTATTTTAGTTTTCGAATTATTGAAAAAAATGTTTTTTGTCAAATCGCACCCTGCTACGGTGATTTTTTTGGTAAAAGGTTATGCTCCAAAAATAACTTCTAATTTAAGAAAATTAATTTTAAACCAGTATTTTTTCTTAAATAAATTATTAAATTTGCCTTCCAAATTCGTACCGAAGCTTCGAATTTGGCCGAAGTGGTTGTATCCCTAGATGTTTATGTTTGCGAAAATTTTGGCGAATCAAATTAGTGGATTAAAATCATCAATGGATACAACCACTTCGACCAAATTAGAATAATATTTGGAATGATTTCAGGCCGGAAGTTCTATAATTTATTAAAAAAAACATTGATTTAAAATTATTTTTATTAAAACAGAAGTTATTTTTAGAACATTAGCTTTTACCAAACAAATCGCCGTGGTAGGGTGCCATTTAAAAAAAAATTTTTTTTGAATAACTCCAAAACTAAAAGGAATTTCGAAAAAAATTATTCTAGAAAAATGATCACATTTTTAAAGCAGTTGATGATGTACTAAGTAGCTTTTGCGTAAAATACATAGTTTAGGCACAAAACGCTTGGTTCCAGACTTGCCCAACGCTGTATATTAATAATTATTTATCTAAACTTTGGCGTAAAAATGGTAATAAAGATGCATAATTACCTGTTTCATTTTGAGCAGCTAAACTTATGAGAAATTTAGTTCTGTCCATTCTGGTAGTACAAACCAACACACTACACTAAGTAAACTCTCAAATATGTTAAAAAAAGTGCATAATATTTTCTAGAAACCAGATAAGTGCAGCCCTATTGAAGATTTGGATATTTGTTATTTTATTGAAAGGAACTGCGTACTAGGTAAATATTGACAACACTGTCGGGCTTCGTATAATGCGCAAAACCTCCTCAGAATATACAAACGGGACTCATATAGTAAGTAATACATAGTGGGCTTTGTGAAAGCTGAGAAATATGTTTTCAACTGTATATTGAAAAAACTTACCACTCTGCGGTTGCGCATAATAGTTTTTAATTATAGAATGCTTTCGTGCAGAATATACAGCTCTAAGTACAAAGGAAAGCCCGGGCTTCTTAGTGTCTATAGAACATACAGGGCTTGATAAAGATAGCTGGGTATATATATATATATATATAGAGTTTATTTTCGTTATTTTTTTTTGTTTGAAGCATAATGTATTAATAATATAATATATTATTTATTATATTTATTATATATATATATATAAAATATTATGTTTCAAACAAAAAAAATAATAACGAAAATAAACTCTTCAAAACCTATATAATTATTTTTAAGAAACTCAGTTCATTATTTTTTATTTACGAAGGTTCAAATTCAGGAAAACTAGATTATCCACAATATCACAAGATAGTCTGGTTTTCTTGTCATTAAGAATTTGGCCACTTTTTGAAAACACTCTTTCAGAGGGAACTGAGGTGGCCGGTTCGATAAATATTTTTTTGCAATGTAGGATAATGTGGGAAATTTTTCTCTGTTACTTTGCCACCATTTGTGAGGGATACTATGTAGGGCCAAAAGTGGCATTTCTTCGTATAGTTTGCATTGCACATTCAATTCTTTATTGATATCACGATGGGCAGTGTTATTTACACTTAAAACTTTGTTATCAAAACTTCTCCAGAAACTGTCTTCAGGAACAATTTGACCTTTGGTTTCACTTGTAGAGTTTTTTATTGGAAAAGTATTCGGGCGCTGATCACAGTCATCACACATGAAACGAAGTCGAATTGTTTCATTTCTTAAATAATTTTTAATATTTAAAACAATGTCTAGTCCAAAAAAAGCAATGTGCCTAAACCTAAGGTCTAAATAAGTCTGTATTCCGTAATATATATTGTGTTCATAACCCCCCATGCGATTATTGATGAAAGTTGTAAGTGTTTTCTTAAAATTCTCTATACATTTATTACCTTTGGGGTCAACAGCATTTATTTTGTATATTAAGCACTTTGTAATTGGAATTACTTTAGACCCAGAAGTGAAAAATTCACTAGACATTTCTTTAGTCGAATGGTCTTAATACATCTATTAGTAGGGAAATTCATTCATATTCGCAAAAAACAAGAATAGGAACCGTTTTTTTTTATTCAAAATTAATTATATGAATATCACATAATCAGAATCTTATCACAAATTTCATTATCACAACCAAAGTCACAAGATGGTCACAACTATGATACTGTCATAAGTCATATTGGTCACAAAATAAATTGATTGCTGTCGGCTGACACTGTCAAGACTTAAGGTTATTATTGCCAACCGCGATTAAACAAACTACCGATGGCTGTAAATATGCATATATTTTATAACAGATATTTACATAGTTATGTATAGATATTGTTCCAGCATAAAAGTCGCAGAACTTGAAAGCAAAATAAGATTTTATTAAAACTACAAAGTCAATACGATGTATTCGATACAAGAGCTAATATCGTATATATCGATGTAACAAATGTATCGTTTGAATCGATACGATACGAATCGAATAGCCCACCTCTACACAGTAGTACTGAAGGTATGCGTAGTCATAATTTAAGTACAGTATGCTCAATGCTCATCCCTCCTAACAATTTGTATTTTTCTCAGACGTTAGTGACACTAACTTGGAATGAGTTTTTCTCATTTTTAATATAATTGCTGTAAGGTAATTAGTATTGTTCACAGCCCACGTAAACAATTTCTCCTCCAACGAAATTACTTCATTTGTGTTTTACAAGAACAGTAGCTCTTAGAAATTGTCACGTGCATTTTGCCACATGCTGGGAATGTTAAAAAGCTCGGTTTTGGACAGTGTTAAAATTATACCATCCAACAAACTTACTTAAGTAAAACTCGATTGAAAGTTTACGAATGCCTCTACTGAAAAGATCTTTTACTATGTAGTACTCCTACTTCTTGTCAGATATACCACAATTTTAGATAAAAAGAATTAAATCGCGCGTCCTGGCGTTCACTACGTCACCCGTCTGGAGCCAACCTCATTCATTTAAAGCTTGTATCGTGTTGCAGCAGCTGTGGGTAAAAAGCTGTCAAGCTATGGGACAAGGAGGGACTGGTCTTTTAATAATAATTATTATTATATGGTCTTTATCTTATAAGTATATGTACAGGCGAAGCCTAGCCAACTATGCTATTCAACTTACTTAGTACATATAAAATTAATCAAAATTCATATACGAGAAAAAAAAACAATAACAGTGAAGAGCGAAAGAGAGAGTACATTATCAAAAATAATAAAGATATTTTAACACTAATAATTTTGTTGTACAGCGGAATAGAAATTTTTTAGAAAAGCACGAAATTTGCTCACGAAAACGACTTAACTGCTTTTGGCAGATTATTATAAAGAGTGACGACAGGGCTGTATGGAATCTTGGTAAGGTCAAAAGCGTAGAGTAAATTTAAGGGTTTCACATGAACACTCTTTCTGAACACAAGTTTTTCCCTTAAGTATTTAGGAGATGACGTCAGTAAAACTTTGTGAGTAAATACCGAACTATGATATTTAAATAAATAGGTCATTTTCAGCCAGCTAAGATCATTTATTTTATTTGATATTCTATCATATTTACGAATACAAAATTGTAAATACAAATCTACAAAATGTATTTTGGATTTTTTGGAGATGGCTACAATTATAAATATCTAGACATTGAAAATACAGAGTTAAACAATAATTTAAAATAGAAAGTACAAAAGTTTCAACAAGTTTTTTTCGTTGTTTAAAATTAATTATATTTATATCATGCGTTCATTAATAAAAAAACTCGCAGCATGCGTTGAATTTTTTACGTATTTCTTAGCTAGTGCCTAAGGCTAGTACACAATTTTGGCTTTGTATTGTTGGTTGCCTATCAAACCAAAATTCATAACCTGACACTTTTTTCGTTTCCGCCAGTTTCCATCAAAACGAGCTTGGTTTTTGTGTGATTTTCTGTGGTTGTTGCTTCTGTTTTCCGAACATGAAAACAGTATTTTTCAATACTAAATTTCGTGTTTTCTTGATTTGTAATCATGGTGTATACCAGTGAACAAAAAGCCTTTTTGTTGGAAAGTTATTTCCGAAACGGGGAGAAAGTGAACGGTGTTTGGAAATATTCAATTCAACCGTGCCTGGAGGAGTTTCGAGAAGCTTTTCCTGAGGATGTTATCGTCTATGAAGAATTTAAAAACACTCTTCACCGAAATGTGAACTTGTTTCGTGGTACTGCGTCCACCTCGCGTAAAGAAGGTAGTGGAAGACCAACTGAGCGAACAGAAGAAGTTATTCATGCTACACAAGAAATTTTGGAGCAAGACGCAAAAACTTCGATTAGACATCTGTCTCAACAAGTTGAACTTTCTGTTGGTATTTGCCATAAACTTTTACGAAAAGATTTACATGTGTACCCATATCGTGTTCAATCTGTGCAAGAGTTACAACCTGTGGATTTTCCTAGGAGATTACAGTATTGTCAGTGGTTTTTGGATAACACTGCAAACAACAATGAACTTTTGGAAAAAACTTTCTTTACGGACGAAGCATGGTTTCACCTGTCTGGCTACACGAATTCACAAAACATGAGAATTTGGGCAACACAACATCCTCATGAAGTTGTGGAAGAACCTCTTCATCCAGAAAAAATAGGTGTTTGGGCAGCTATCAGCAAAAGAAGAATTGTCGGTCCAATTTTCTTTCAAGGTTGAGTGTTTTTTTGTAATGTTAGGGTTAAAACTACAGTTTGATGTACTTTTCAGGAACATTAACTGCAGTACGTTATCGCGAAGAAATTCTTACGCCTTTTATCAAAGAACTTCACGATGATGAATTACGAGAAGGTTTGCTTCAACAAGATGATGCAACAGCGGATTGCACAGCAGAAACTTTAGACTTTCTGAGAACGTTTTTTGATGACAGAATAATTAGCAGGAATACAGCAAATGATTATCCCCCAAGATCATGTGATTTAACGCCTTGCGACTTTTATCTTTGGCCACGCATTAAAAATTCAATTTTTGTTACACCAATTCTAACTATTGATGAATTAAGACGACGCATTCAACAAAAAATTGATGAAATTAACGAAAATCCACTTGAACTGGGTAATGTGTTAAACAGTGTTCGAAGGCGTTGTGTTATGTGTGTTGAGCAACAAGGAAGACATTTCCAACAGTTTTTATAGTTAATAAATAAATATTTTTATGAAAATGTGTATTTTTTTAATTGGCAAAAAGTAAGGTTATGAAATAGACATACAAAACAATTGTTTTTTAATTTCAAAGCGCTCTAGAGTTTTTTTTTAAATGAACGCTTGATATTTGAATAGCGTAATCTAAGAGACGAAGTTTTTCGCACTAAAAGTGCAGTGTTTTTCACAAATCTAATTTCTTCATAAAGGATCACACCTAAACATTTGATTTCACTAAGCATATTTATTATATATTTAACGTTTGGTTATTTATTTTAACTTTAAATGTATTTTTAACTAGTTGTAACTCTTTTTTTGGGGGCAAAACATATAACTTTGCATTTGCTTGGATTTAGTTTAAGGTTGTCCTTTGCTAAATCTGAAAATTAACTGTAAATCGGAATTTAAGTTATTGCAGCATTGTTTATGTTTGATAATTTAAAAGATATAGAAACTTGGGTATCATCTGCAAAACCAGTTACTCTTGAATATTTTGCAACCGTAAAAATATCAAAGGTATAAGTAAAAATAATAAAGGGCCTAACACAGAGCCTTGTGGCACTCCACTTGATACCACTTTACTGTTAGACAAAACATTGTTTAATTTCATTTTTTGATTGCGATTTGCTAAATAGGACTTAAAGTATTTGAGTGTAACATCATCGAACCCACAAAAAGACAATTTAGCTCATAACAATGATCTATAGTGTCGAATGCCTTGGAAAAATCTAAAAAATCTAATAAAACAAGAGCAGTGCATCTTCCTACATCTTTTTCTATTACGATGTTGTCTACAAGGTCTAATAAAACCGTTGACTTACCTTGATTGTTTTGAAGACCAGACTGATTTATCGAAATAATTTCATTTTCGGTTATATACGAACACATTTGTTTTGCATTACATTTTTCTAATATTTTTGCCAAAGTTGGTATGATGCTAATAGGTCTCAAGTATGAAGGTATGAAAACGCTGTAGGGTTTTTTACAAGTGAAGTTTTCCAAACCGAAGGAAAATACCCCACTTCTAAACAACAATTTATTTATTAAATGTGTAACATGTGATGCTAACGCTGGCAAGCAAAGTTGTGACATTCTAGCATTAATATTGTCACTTCCGGACTCACAATGTTTTAACTTATTAATAATATTCACAACTTCATCGATAGTAAATGAAACAAAAAACATTACGACCCTGGCTTTCGGATTCTATTAAATTTCATATGTAATTTAATAGAATCCGAAAGCCAGGGTCGTAATGTTTGGTAAATCTACTTGATTTGTATAATAAAGTTAATGTAAGAAAATGTCTTAAAAGTTTCTGTATGTTTTTATTTGTGGGCAAAGTTTTGGCACATCAATTTTGATACTACAAAAAACTGCTTGGTGGTCGGACATAAAATCAGTGTTTAATGTGCCTGAATTAAGTGTGAGATCTGGCTTATTTATAAAAATTGGATTCAATAATTTTTGGCTAGATGAAGTTATTCTTGTGGGATCGTCGATTAGTTGTAAAAAGTCATACGACATCATACATTTGGCAACAGCGTTGACATAAAGTTGATCAGTATTAAAATTACCTAATGATACTATAACATCGTAACGCGGGGTAACTACTGACGTAACCTGTTTGTTTAAATTATCCGTTGGATTTATCTTGGCAAGAACATTTGAAAGTACGGCGTTGCTGACAATTCGGTGTAGATCCATTGTGTTTAATAACAATATCAGATGTAGTTTTGTTTATCAGAAACAACTTGCGTTTTTACCAACTCACTGAAAGATAACGGCGCATTCTCCTTGAAAGAACCAGGCTGTTTTTCATATTTTTTTAAAACAGTTTTCTGTAACTGAACCAAATCATCCAAATTCGACACGGTTTTCTTCAAAAGTTCCATTTTCCTTTTAAGACATTCATTTTCCTTACGCAACAGTTCGTAGTCCAAAGGATTTACATTTCCAGCATTAGAATTTGGAGTCGGATTCTTCTTTTGAACGTGTTTAGAGCACTCAGCACATTTTGGCACTCTAGGGTCCCCAAGTTTCACATTTCTTGTAAAACACCCTCTGTAAAATGCAGATCCACATGTTACACAAACTACTACTTTTAACTTTGCTGTTTTGCAACACTTCAGAAATAAATCGCCAGCACCATCGCCAGGGTCTTCATCGCCCGCTATTTTTTTCAGGCGAAGTATTCGTATAATTACGACCAAACTTTACTTAGGTAAGTTCGTTTGATACTCTAGCTTCGCCTTCAAAATCATTTACTATTTGGACTTTTAAAGATGGTTGAAACCATTTCAAAGAAGTTTTGTTATTAATTGTACAAAACTTAAATAGTTAAATTAAATAAAAGCTATCCTACTATTTGGACGAACCAGCTGTATTTCACATAGCATCTATCTAGGCCCGATTCTTTTAAAACAGTTTTAAACTGCAGTCTGCACTAAAGTTTATAAACAAGATATCTTGTAAGTGATTTACAGCTTGTTACATGAGGGCGGTTTGTTTAGTCAGCGTTCCTCTCGTACTGAGCAGGATTACCATCGCAACGACGAGTCATCTGTAGGGTAAAACTAACCTATCTCACGACGGTCTAAACCCAGCTCACGTTCCCTATTATCGGGTGAAAAATACGCGCACTGAAAGTACCCTCCAATTTAGTCGAATTTCTGGTTGTACAGTTTACAAAACCAAACTGATCTTTTGGAGCTAACGTGGTAGAATTGCCGCCTTAATTGTGAGTAGGTATAGAACGGTTGAATATTGAATATATGGGCCTTATCTACGCACTGAAATACAAAATATATTAATTTGGTAAATTTAAGTATAATATATCTTAACCCCCTAACGCAAAGAGGTAAATTTTGTGTATGTTATCCTTATTTCCATTTCTGTGTGTACTTTCACACATAAATCCATATCCATTTGACTTTATTTATATATATTTTTTTAACTTTATAGGTGCTTTTGATAAGAAAAGGGTGGTAAAAACATTTTTTTAAGTAAGTAAGTAAGTAAGTAAGTAAATACTAATTCCCTAATAATGAATTCAATAAAAGTAATATAAGGGCCTTATGTACGCATTGAAATACACAATGTACTTAAATGTAGTAAAGTTAATTTTTTTATTTTTTACGTCTTTACCCTTAACTCACCCCTTAATGCAAAGAGGTGGATATTGTTTACATAATCTTTGTTTTTATTTCAGTGGAAGAAGTGCAAGTAGCACGCAAAAACCTATGTCGATCTGACTTTCTTTGTAGAATTTTTTTTGTCATTTTTGGGGGTGTTTTTTTAAGGAATTGCTGTTTGTCTTTTATAATATTTTTTTTCCTATTCTAAACCACTTGACAATCGATTCGAAGACACTTATCGAAATGTAAAAACCTGTTTTTACAAAAGCTAAATAGTCACACCCAAAGAGCGAAATCCAAAAAATTAATATAGGGGCTTTATGTACGCATTGATATACACAATATACCTAAATGGGATAAATTTTGTTTATTTTTTATTTTTACGTTTTTACCCTTAACTCACCTCTTAATGCAAAGGGGTGGATTTTATTTATATAATTTTTGTTTTCATTTTGGTGGGTACTTGCACGCAAAAACTCATATCGATCTGACTTTATTTGTAGATTTTCTTTATTTAGTCAAATTTTAGGCGTAGTTTTTTTAAAGCAAGGATGGTTATTTTTTATGGTAATAATTTTTTTCTCATTGTGTATCGCCACTTAACTATTGATTCGAAGACAATAATAGCAATCATTATTTTTTACGTTTTTACCTTTAACTCGCCCCTTAATGCAAAGGGGGCAGATTTTTTTGAATAATTTTAATTTTTATTTCAGTGGGTATTTGCACACAAAAACCTTAATCGATCTGACTTTATTTGTAAATTTTCTTTTTTTTTTGTAAATTTTAGGGGTGATTTTGAGAAGGAAAGGGTAGTTAGTTCTTTATGGTAATATTTTTTTCATTGTAAACCAATTGACTGTAGATTCGAAGACAAATATAGAAATCAAGAATCATTTTAGACAAACGCAAAAAACTCACCCTCTAATGGTGACAATTTATAAAAGGAATATAGGGGCCTTATGTACGCATTGAAATACACAATATACCTAAATGTGATAAATTTTCAATTTTTTGTATTATTTCAGTTTTGACCCTTACCTCTCCCTCTAATGAAAAGGGGTGGATTTTGTTTAAATAATTTTTATTTTTATTGTATTGGATACTTGCACGCAGAAACCCATATCGATCTGACTTTATTTGTAATTTTTTTTATTTAGTCAATTTTAGGAGTAGTTTTTTTAAGACAGGGGTGGTTATTTTTTTATGGTAATAATTTTCATCTCATTGTGTATCACCACTTAGCTATTGATTGGAAGACAATAATAGCAATCAAAAAATGTTTTTTACAAAAGCTAATAACTCACCCCCTAAGGGTGAAATATAAAAAAATAACATAGGGGCTTTATCTACGCACTCAAAAACAAATTTAAATTTGGTTAATATTTGTTTTTTTTTATTTCTTACGTTTTTACCCTTAACTCACACCCAAATACAAAGGGGTGGTTTTTGTTAAAATATTTTTTATTAATATTTTAGGGGCTACCTATATTCAAAAAACCGTATTGATTAGGGTTTATTTGTAGATTTTCGTTTAGTAACACACCCCCTAAGGTTGAAATATAAAAAATAATATAGGGGCCTTATATACGCACTAAAATACACAACATTTTTAAATTTGGTTAAATTTTGTTTTTTTTTATCTTCTACGTTTTTACCCTTAACTCACCCCCATATACAAAAGGGTGAATTTTGTTAAAATATTTTTTATTTATATTTTAGGAGCTACCTATATGCAAAAAACCGTATCCATTAGTCTTTATTTGTAGATTTTCGTTTTTTTTTTTGTCAATTTTAGGGTTGTTCTTCGAGTAGAAGGGGTGGTCATTCCGCATTTGTAAAAATTGTTTTTTTTCTTAGGCGCATGTCTATCGATTTGGTTAAAAAAACTTTAAAAATTTAATCAATATTTCGAAAATAATTTTATCGTTGAGAAAATTTTGAATTTAGTGATTGTTAAAATTTTTTGTTTTTTGCTATTTTTAAGGGGGTTGTAGGGGGTGAAGAAGGTTTTGGTGTTGATTTTTAAATTTTCCAGGTCAAAATATATAAAGTATATACGCGCCTTAGGCGCGCATGAAACATTTTTTCTACAGCTCAAGGTCTCGCCTAGCGGGTATAATAAAAATACGCGCCCTGAAAGTACCGCCGCCAATTTTTGTCGATTTTCTGGTTGTTTAGTTTTTAAAACCAAACTGATCTTTTGGAGCTAACGTAATAGAATTTGAGCCAAATTGATTATATCAGGCTTAACACGGTGTAAGTTGTTATGTATGATATGGATTATATTAAAAACACTTGTCACAATTAAAAACGTATCATTTATTAAATTGTTTTAACATATGTTTTTCAATTTAGTAAATATTAAAGGTTTTATAAAGAATCTTCGTCATCGTCACTTGAGATTTGTAAGTGTGTTGTCGTTTGTTTAATATTAAGTCCAGACATACTAGGCTTCTCCATGGTGGATACTCGCCGCCTTAATTGTGAGTCGGTATAGAACGGTTGAATACTTGTTATAATTGGAAGAGGATTGCCGAGAAAATTGTCTTCAAATTCTGGAAGTGTATTCCAGTCGAAATCATCATTCCATTCGTCGTAGATTTGTGGAATAATAGGTTGCAGTGGTTCACCTGGGTTATGTTGCATAGTGAGTGGCCGTGTATTATTTACTACAACATTCCGAAATACGACATTTCTGGTAAACGTCCTTTCATTGCGATAGTTATATTTTCCTTGTTGAGGTCCGTTTGTTATATACATTTTAAAATTTTCTCCTAACCCCTCGACTTATAGCTACATACAATTGGCCATGCACAAAACATGGCCCATCCAGGTATATGCTTACTTTGTCAAACGTTTGTCCTTGTGATTTATTTATAGTTATGGCGAATGCAAGTTTCACAGGAAATTGTTTTCTAATCATAGGCCGAGGTAAGCCAGTTCCTTCGCTAGCTTTAGTTTTAACTTTTGGTAGGGTAATGACATTTCCTGTTTCTTTTCAGGAAATAACTTTGGCTGTTAAAACATATTCACCCATTTCTATAATTCTCAATCTTGTCCTATTACACAAACCCACTTCTAGGTTTATATTACGTAACAACATTACGACAGCACCTCTCTTTAGATATAATTCAAACGGCGGCAAACACACAGTTTCTACAGCATTCAGAAAGTCATCGGGTACTAAAAAATTGTCTTCCGGATTTGCGTCGTAAATATCCTGAATGTAATACGTTTTAAGTTGTTTAGTACAACTGTCTAATATCTTGGCGTTAATATCTGATACTTTTTTTGATATAAGATAGCACGATAAGCAATTCGGTTGTCGTCGATTTCAGTTACATCTATGTCTTCAAAAACGTGTCTTAATAACTCATCTAAACTATTGACTAAATACTGATTGGGAATCTCTATTAAGTCGTCCGGCACACTATAATGCACTTCCGGTATGGTGGCTTATGTTACTTTGCCTTCTCCTATCCTTAGTAAGAAATCGGGAAATGTTCTGTCGACATTTATCTTCTAGTGCTGCATTCACATAGCTCATATTTTGTGTTAGTTTTAATTTTACGACGTTATCCCAAAAGGGCACTGCGTGTACACATTCATTTAGTATTTCTCCTGCATGTGCTCTTGGCACAACGGGCAATAATTGTCTGAAATTTCCTTCAAAAACAACAATTTTACCACCAAACTCTCTGTCGATATTCATTAAACGTCTAAGGTATCGGTCTATTGCCACCACAGCTTTCTGGAGGGCCATTGATGCTTCTTCTCAAATTATTAATGCAGTATTTTTCACAAAGTTTGAGTTTGTTGTTCCTTCGCAAATCCTCCTACCGTAGTCTCCGTTAGCAGTAATGGCAACCGAAACGATTTGTGGACAGTTTTACCTTCTTTCAGTAATGTGGCAGCCATCCTCGTTCAAGCCATCGCTATACTACTCGTTGGATGACATAATATAGATACGTTTTCCCAGTACCACCTGGTCCGTCCACGTAAAATACATTCCTTTCCGCTCGTCCTGTTCGCAAATTATCTTGTAGTGCAGCAATAATTGCATTGTATGCCACAAGTTGATCATGATTTAGACGAGCAACGGCTTCATTGATCGTAATTCTCATTGGCTCCAGTTCTGTGTAGTGGAACAGTTTGCATTAAATCATAAAATGTTAATGCTACTCCTCTAAGCAGGTCGTCGTCTTGTAGCGTTACTCCTGGTAACCCAAAATCTTGCATAGATGGAATATTTGGCAAATTGGTGCGTTGTAAAAATTTCTGAATGTGGTAGAGGGCCTTTTGTCCTCACTATCTGTATGATGTCGTTGAAAATCTTGTAGCATATAATTTCTGTACTTTAGATACATGTTGGGCATAAAAGTCATGTCGCCACTTTCACTAATCATACTAAAAATTGTCATTGCAAACAACTCTGACATAAAACGGAGGTTTGGTTAAAGCAATTTCATTCATGGCTGCATCGTATGTATTACAGTCATCAAGTAGTCTTAGTTCTCTACATGCCCCTTCAAACGAGTCCATTCTTTGACCATTAACTGTTTTCAATTCGTCAAACGACGTTGCCCCTGGTGAACCACTTAGAAGTGGCCTTAGATAATACCGTTCACCTTCTTGGTGAACGCCCACTTCTGCTATAGTACCAATAGTTTTGCTTTTTTGTCTTCTTTTCGCCCAGGTTGACGTTTTTCCATGCCATGTGTAATATTCCGGAATGTCTGTATATTTATATATTCCATCTTCTGGATTATCATGGTTAAATTTAAACCACGCCATTAATTTGGAAGGTTTTGCGGACAGTTCTTCTATCCTTTGAATATCTTCACCCTCTTCAAACATAATTTCTTGCTGATGTGGTAAATGAACAGGCAAAACAATTACAGAATGTGATCTGTCACTTAGTGGAAATTGTAGCAATCGCCATGCGGACTTTGTAGAACTCACATATCGATAATCTTGATATTGTTTAACCTCGTCCCAGTTTATAACGCCATCTTCATTTGGTTGCTGGTGTTGCGCCTGTACTGTAATATAATCCGCACTTTTTTCTACATACTTATGTAAATACTTATGGTATATATCGACCCGCAACATTCAACGTTTATATGGCTGTCGTAATACCCTGAAAGGTTTTTATTGTAACGTACAATTCGCCTATTGTCATTGGCTGTACCGTCATAGACTATGGTTCTTCCATTGTTAGGCCTTTTATAATCTGGTTTTCGTAAAAGATTATCTCCTAACAACAATGTTCTGTCAGAAAATTGTTTTGGGTAATGCTTGGTACATTCGCCATTCTGCATACATAATGTGTCAGGATGACTATTAGTGCCACAGGGTCTATGTATGTAATGTTTTTTTACTAACATATACATGCTCGGTTCTGTATCTTCGTCTGGTATTACAGCTGGCACAGCAGCGTCCACTAACTCTTCTGTATTCAGCTTATCTTCTGGTCTTAACGTAATCCTAGTTTTTGGAACTCGACGCTGTACATATAATTCAATATAACCCCAAAAATCTGACCATTTGCAATTTGGTCGATAAGATTTAGCAGTTTTGTGTGAAACACTCTGCAAACGAGATCTGGCCTGTGATCATATTTCAGTTTATATCGTAGGTTTTCTTGAATTTCCGGCCACTTGGGGTTGCAAGTCATGGTTATAAATAGGTCGGGTTTGCCATGCCTTGCAACTATTGTCATTGCATCTAAATAGCATCTTCGTTTTTCTCGTGGGCTATTAATTGTTGCCGCTGGCAAAATGGTTATTTTTCCAATCCTTGCATGTTTCCTGGCTGGTCTATTTTCAAGATACCGTCTTATTGCAGTGTATTCGGCTACTCGTAATTGTCTTTGATTTTGTTTAACCCACCACAAATAGTCGGATTCGGTTCTAACCCACGCATCAACAATATGTTGAAACAGCTTTCCACTGTTATAAAGAATCGAAAAATGATCACGGACTTGCAAACGATATCTGTAATATTCTCTTATCGTGACTTTGCTTCTTTTGTTTCTTCTCACTTGGTTTTCGTTATCACCTTGCCCTTCTATGTCTTCATCATTTGGATGTTGTTCGTCTAGTTTTGGAGGTGTTCCGTTCCAGTTGCGACGTCTACTCTTCTTCTGTTCCCTTTGTACGTGTGAGGAATATTGAAGTCGTATCCCATTTCACCGTATGGGAATAGCAGTGGATATACCACTGGGATCAGCAAGGCGATTTAAGTTTTTTAATTCGTGTTGTCGATTTGGTTGATCTTTTGGGTAAAGAATTAAATCTACTCGAAAAGGTGGTTCCTTTCCCACGAATACCGCTGCAATATCGCTCCGACTTGTTGGAAGATTATGATTGCGCAGATTGTCGTTTATTCTATCTTTAAACGCAACGATAACCTTTCTCACTTCATTTTCGTCTTCGTTTGCTGCTAGGAGGCGCCTCTCTTCTAATACTTCTTTCATTGTACTATATGACTGGATCCATGGGTTGTCTCGTCTAAGTATATGTTCTAATAATGCAATTGTGTCTGCTTCTAAGCGTTCTCTAAGAAATGTGGTACGTCTTTCTATCGCATCTTGTGCATCCAAAAAATAGGAATTGTTATTTTTTGGTTGCGTATTGGTTTGCGAAGGTAATGGTTCAATGTAGTGGTAAATTTGGCCGCAAACGTTAAAACACCATGCACCTTGATTTTGGTTTCTGTCTTCCGGTATCGTCGCTTTAAAGGATGCCATTGCAAAAAGGCTATTTCCAGAGCGAATGTGTTCCCGATAATTGTTAGCGGCTTGAGTGTTTTCTGTTAGAAGTCTTTTAAGTTCTCGAGGACATTGCACTAAATCTGGTGGTCTGACTTTGCCAAAGTTGCAACAAAAAAAAACGACCCCGTGTTGTTATTGGCAGTCTTTCGTTTTCAAAAAAGAGAGCATTGCAGTGGTCGCATATCGATGTCATTTGTCCCATGTATTGAGCTTCTACCGCTTCAATGTTCTGCGTTCGTAAATCCAATCCATACGTTCTTCCAATTGGCACTTCTGCATGTCGTCTTCGTGGAGGCACTACTACTCTAACCGGTCTTATTATTTCTTCTTCGACTTCAGCTTTGTTGTCATTATCTTCTTCGTCTTCATCGTTTCATGAATTCTTGTTTCAACAATTGGATCTCGTATGATATTCACGGATAATTCGTTTGTTACGCTGTTTGTTTGAATTTGCAATTGGTACTTGCGAGCCAATTCTCCTGTGTTCGTCGCGTTGCACACAAACAATTAATCTTGAATCGTCATGCTCTTCATTAGCTATTTGTAATTTTGTACCACTGTTCTGCTGATGCTCCTCTTGTTTTCGCATACGTTTCGCACGTATCGGGTGATTCAAAAATATGTGGCATAATTTTAACCACGAATACCCCTCTAAAAATGAAAATATATAAGATAGTATTTATTGACCCACCTCAAAAAATTGGAAAATTACAATTTTTTAGAAATTGGTATGAAAAAATGGTTTTTTAAAAATATTTTTGTTACCGTTCATGCGATTATTATGAAATTTTGCATGTCAAGAGACACAAAGACGCTATTTGATATGGTGTAAATGGAAATCTTGTAAAAGCTATACATTTCCGGTGACAAGGGGGCCCTTCCAGTTTTTAGGTGATAACTCAATTTTTCGACCTATAAACACTTATTTTTGATGTCAAAAATCAAAAGCCCAATTATTTTTTAATAAAAAAGGTACTCTTGCTTCATGTCGTCAAACTGTACCGTTCTCTAGTTATTTGGGATTAAACTAAACTCTACACTGCACTGCAGAATAGAAAAGTATAAATTTTGAGCGTACCATTACCTTGGAAACAGTTCACTACGAATGACACAGCTGTCAATGCTGTCACATTTGATGTCAATTTCATTTAATCCAAAGTAAATTTTGATTATTTCTTAATGATAATAGTAAAAGACATGATTATGTGTTGGAAGAAATAATGCATGAGCTAGCCATCCCGGCATCACAACTTGATCTGAGACTACACCACAAGGTTTTCACACCGTAAAACGATTTTCCCTCCAAATTGCTGGTTTTATCAATACTTTACTACTTGCATTATAAAACATTATAAATGATGAATTAAAACGATCAGAAACCAAGAACACAACCTCAACTGTAACAAATCACAAAATAAAATCTTATCAACTATTTGTAATGCCATTGTTGCAATTTTTCTTTAATAGGAAGTTAATTTGATCCACAAAAGAATAATGCACGGCTTAATGTTTATTTAAATTTTTGAAAATTACAAGAGCTTCCACAACAATGAGCACAAAAGCAACAAATGCCGCCAGCGTGCTAATTGGCGCCAGTGCTATTTTTCATAAGCGCGAATATCAAAGAAAATATGAATGATGAAGGCAATGTTTTTTTATTAAACAACAATAATATCCTGGATCATTTTTTTTAACTAGACTTACCAGTATGGGGTGATTAGGGCATCATTTCCAAATACTAAAAGAATTTTTTTATCGTTATGACTTTATGTTTTGTTTTTCGCACTTACGAAAAATAGCACAGGCGCCAGCTAGCGCGCTAGCGGCATTTGTTGCTTTCGTGCTTATTGTTGTTGAAGTTCTTTAAGTAATTTTTAAAAATGTAAATAAACATTAAACCGGGCGTTATTCTTTGCAGGTTTAAACAACCTGTGGATTAAATTAACTTTCTATTAAAGAAAAATTGCATTAATGGTACTATAAATGTTTGATAAGATTTTATTTTGTGATTTGTTACAGTTGAGGTTGTGTTCTTGGTCTTTGATCGTTTTAATTCTTTATTTGGGTTATAGATAGTCTTATAATGCCAGTATTGAAATATCGATAAAAACAGCGATTTGGAGGGAAAATTGTTTTCTGGTGATGTGGTGGTGTGGCATCAGATCAAGTTGTGATGCCGGGACAGCTACCGCTAGCTCATGCATTATTTCTTCCAACACATAATCGTGTCTTCAACTATTATCATCAAGAAATAAGCAAATTTTACTTTAGATTAAATGAAATTGACATCAAATGTGACAGCAATGACAGCTGTGTCATTTTTAGTCGACAGTTTCCAAGGTAATGGTATTCTCAAAATTTATACTTTTTTGTTCTGCACTGCGGTGTAGAGTTTAGTTTAATTCCAAATAACTCGAGAACGGTACATTTTGGCGATATGAAGCAAGTGTTCCTTTTTTATTAAAAAATAATTGAGCTTTTGATTTTTGGTATCAAAAATACGTGTTTATAGGCCGAAAAATTGAGTTATCACCTAAAAACTGGATGGCCTTCCTTGTCAACGGAAAGTATAGCTTTTACAAGATTTTCATTTACACCATATCAAAGAGCGTCTTTGTGTCTCTTGGCATGCAAAATTTCATAATAATCGCATGAACGGTAACAAAAATATTTTCAAAAAACCATTTTTCCATCCCAATTTTTCAAAAATTGAAATTTTCCAATTTTTTGTGGTGGGTTAGTAAATACTATCCTATCTATTCTTAATTGTAGAGAGGTATTCGTGGTTAAAATTGTGCCACATATTTTTGAATCACCCGATATATCGTGGTATCTTGACATTTGCGACATTTTGTCTTGTCGTCTGTAAACATTAAAACGGATGTAGTATGTTGCATATAGTGTTTTTTATTTTAAATAGTATCGTAATTATTTTTTGAATTCTTTTTAAAAGTTGTTTGTTGTTAATGTACTTTTGTGATTGTATGTATTGCTTTTGTTTATATGCAATGTTTTATTTTGCTTTTTATTCAACGTTGTAACGTACCCTTTTCGTTGTTTTATTGTTTATGTTAAACTGTAGAGATTGCAGTACTTTTTTTGTAAACAATGAAAATGTTGTTTAAGAACGAAACACATCAATATAGTCACTGTTTATCAGTTTGTTGTAAGCATTCTTTTGTGTGTTGTAATTGTAATTTTTTGTTTTTTCGTCATAAGTGTTTTTTTTTAATTTTTGTTTTTAATGCAGTTCTTTATGAATGTATAATAATTTTGCAATTGTTCTTTGTGCTGTTATGCATCTTACAATACACTTGTACACATGGTTTTATGTTATCTCATTTCGTATTAATTGTTGTAAGTTCAATAAGTAGTGTGTAGTGCAAAATATATGAATCAATTCTTTGTTTACGCGTTTTTGTAATGCATTATTTTGCTTGATCAGTTTTATTTTTTTAAACAAAGTAATGGGATTATATTTTTTACAACAGGCACCATCATTCTACTTGGTAGGCCTACTAACTAATAGCTTCATGTGAATTTCTAAAAATATGTATGTTAAGAGTGTTAAGTAACGATTGAATACAATATTAAGTAACAACTATTTGATGTTTGTATATTTAGCGCCATTGTTATTGTTTTATATTAGCATTTTTTAGATGTGTAGTTTGTGTTTTATTTGCTACATCTAAAGCCTATTGTGCTGATTAATGTAACTAAATAATGAAATAATATTTTTTTAAACTGTAATATTATTAAAATTACATTTTTGCGCTAAGTTGGTCAGTTGTTTTTATCACACAGACACCAAATTGCTTACTTTAATTATAATTTGAACTATTTTTTTGTTTTTTTAGTTTTTTTTATATGTTGTTAATTTTTTGTTTTTTCAAAAACACCTTCAGTGTTACTGCTACATGTAATGCTTATTGTGCTAATTAATCTTACTAAAAAATTACATTTTTGTTCTAACTTTGTCAATTTTTTTTATCACAAACACACAATATTGCTTACTTTAATTATAATTTGAAATATTTTTTTTGTTGAAAACGTAAAGTACGCGGTTGACTTTCTTAACGTCTTTAAATTGTCTTTTTTTGTATGTTGTTAATTTTTTTGTAATTGTGTTAACGAATCAACAATTTTTTTTACAAAAACGAATGAAGGAGTTACTGCTACATGTGAAGCCTATTGTGCTAGTTAATCTAACTAAATTGTGAAATAATATTCTCTTAAACTGTAATATTCAATTTAAATTACATTTTTGCTCTAAGTGTGTCAATTTTTTTTATAATTTGAAATAATTTTTTGTTGAAAACGTAAAGTACGCGTTTGACTTTCTTAACAGTAGATAGCATAGAATAAGAGATAGATAGAATTGACTCTTTCCTTGTTGGTGGCGGTTGAGAGACTGCAGCACCATCAGTAGGTGGTCGCGAGCGTAATGGCGGTAAATTTAAATGACTCCAGCCTTTACTTAGTCATAAAATATTATAATTTTTCGTAATACTTGCAAATATTTGCAACAACAGTTTTTAGTAACAAATTACTAAAAACTGTCATTGCAAATATGTGCAAAGAGTACAAAAAATTTTATAATAAAAAATTGTAATATTGTAAAAATTTATTAATAACAGTTTTTATTTGACATAGGTACATTCATCTTAAAATTATTGTTCTGTAATGCAAATTTATACACAGGTTATTATTTTTCACATCTGATGGCAACTTGCCGGTTTTAGCTCTTGCAAAGCGGTCTTCGGTCATTCGACGCTGTTTAGTTTAATTGAAACACCGACGTGAAAGCCTCGACTTATTGGAGGATTGTTATGTTGTTATAACTGACTGAGGCTTACTGTTGTACGGTTAAGAAATACGATCTGAAAAATAGAAAAAAATTATCTACTTAAATTCTCCTATTATTTTCCGAGAAAATTTGCTGCAATTACAAAGTTTTAAATAAAACACGAGCAAAGAATATTAGTTTTAAGGCCTTAAGGAAAACAAAATTGAGTCGAAAATTAAGTTATGATGTCAGGATAGTGCCTTTTTCAACCTTTCAACTGTTTTGCCAAATTCCATAAGAAATGCACCAAATTACTTCAATAATCAAGTAATTCTATCAGTTTCAATTGTTTTAAAGTGTTTTTTTAGGTCATTCAGAAACGCAATTTCGTGAATTTCTTTCAAAAATACTCAAAAAATTGGCTCTAAGGTCTCAATACTACTGTTACTCGCTAAATTATAAGTGATTACCTGTGTCGTTGCATCTGATGGAACATTTATTTTCAAATGTTGAATCTGTCCACACGTTGAGCAAAAGGTTGAAATTCCAGTTCTCTTAGCAAAATTAATCACCCATTTTGCAACAAATTGCTGCTGTTGTCCTCCGTCACCTTGGATAGCCAACTGGCAATCCAAACTACATTATCCAAGGTTCTTGACGGCTTGTATCTACTGATGGGATGTGGGAAACCAAATATGGGCCTTTTATTGTTGGTACATCCTTGTACCGAACAAACAACAGTGTTAAAGTCCCATGGCCACGTTCAATTTTCTACAGAGACAAGTTTTGTTATACGTTAATTTACTTCTATTGGTTTACCTCTCACGAATTTATAGAGTACTTTATTAGTTGTAAAAACTAAAACCAAAGTAAATGCACTGCTGTATGCATTTTGTTGACTAACAAGGTAAAAAAACCACAAACAAAACCGTTAAAAATGGCGTTCGACCATTTGATAGTTTTGTTTGACATTTGTGCTGTCGGTATCACAGACTTTGACACCAAAGCCCACAGCCAAAGCCTGTCTTGGTAACACAGTAACACAACAGTGCAATGTGTGCTGCCTATTAATTTCTACCAATGCGCTCCCTTGCGGTGGCTGAGAGCTTTATTTTTAATCGACCAATAACGTCGCTTTACTTTCATAGCCCTGGTAGATAGAAATAGCCGGTTCTAGAACCACCCCACCTCCACCTCTCTCTACTGCGCATGTATAAAAATTGAGTCAGACCTTCGACCATATATCATATAGACTCGCCGTAAAGCGAGTTTGTAGGCAGGTTGTTTGAAGCCAACATGTATGGGTGCGAGGAGTGAGGGGCAAGAGGAAGCTTACTCCTTGTTCAATGGCAGCTCGTAGTCAAGGAGCAAACAATTGAAAAAACATTACAAGTTTCAGAAATAATTTAAGTTTTCGAGTTTCAAAAAAAATGCCTTAGTTAAAATACTTCTAATTCTATCTTATGACATGTCGTCAGAGTTGTAATATTCAAAAATATTCAGTATCAAAGCGGAAAATCAATACGTTACGACGCCACTGGTGTGTTTCCAGATTTAGGTTAACACCTGTATTTTCTTACTTACGGATGACATTACCAATGAATACCCCTTGTAATTACTTTCTCCTGTATATTTCGACGCAAGAACCAGATTTTACCCATTCACAAGTAAATTTAAGCCCAAAATTCACAATTTTTCCCTTTAATCACAATCGTGAAGCACGAAGTTTAACGAATATTAACGAAATACTTGGAAATATTTTGAATGGACCAATCAGAGAAGGGGTACCTAAGAGTCAAATTCGCGTACCAAGCCTTATTTCCCCTTGCCCCACCTGCACATGTTGGCTTCAAAACAAATCTCACCTTGCCCAGTCTATATGATATATGGTCGAAGAGTCAGACGCAGGAGCAAGCGCATAATTGCAGCTCGCTGGCCTGCCTGCGGCCGACTGACGCCATTTGTAATGATGCAAATATATTTATGTAGTATAATGACAATAATAATTATCGTCGCCATCTTAAAAGTTTGAAAGTCGGCGGCGGTCATTTTTGTTTAATGGTAAATTGGCGCCAAATTTAATTTATTTCAAAATTAATATTTGAAATTAGGCGGCCATGTTTGTTTAAAAAAAATGGCGCCAAAATTTTAATTTATTTAAAAATTAATATTGGGTGTAATGTTGGTTATCTAACCGTGGTGTAGCTAGCGGTTATGTGACAGATTTTAATTTGTGGTTTTGTTTGAAAAGTCAAATGCTTGTTTGTAATGTTGTTTGCCTAACTTGTCTGTTGCGCACCAAGTTTATTTTATTATTTGTTTAAAATATAATAAAAAGCGTTTACACTGCTATTACTTAAGTTTTTCCTTGTTATGTGTTTTATGAGAATGGGGATTCTATACACTCCAAATAATAAACAATAATTTAATTGATTTATTTTTTATTTAATTCCAATCCAACTTATAATACCTATTCAACAAACTATCATAAAATACATCTAAAAATATGAAGCGTGAGTTCTTGCTTGTTCTTGCGTCCGGGGTGTTGCAGTGCAGAATTAATCTGATAAAAGAAAAAACCATAAATTAGTTTTTTAAATAGAGGTGAATATGACATTTACCAAAAATTTTACATTAATCTTCGAGAATAATACGTTCGAAATTAAAAATGTGAGCATCATGTTCCTGATTTCCATAAGCTTGCTTACGTCTCTTGTAAATCAAATAAGATTCGAGTCCTTCCATTAATGTCGTAATTGTGGTATCAATCATAACTGCTGTTAGTCGTTTAGGTAAAAAAACTTTACCGACGTTGTCCAGATATGCTACCATCATAACCCCATGTTGTGTGTTTGCCTTGGTTAAATTGATGATTTTATATTTCTTGTTCACTTCCAAATCGTTGGCACTGACATATGTATCAGTATATTCACAGGCAGCAATTTTATTCAGATTTAATAGTTGATCAGCCATTACAGAATCCTTTGAAATTTAAATGCAAAAATACACAGCGGAGCACACACAACTTCTCACAAAGATAGTTTTAATAAAACTGGTGAAATGTGTTAAAAACGGAACTTTTATAATCAATTTTTGCGGTTAACAGATAACACGCTTTCCTAAAAAATAAAAATGAAATAAAATATGATTTAATACCAATTTTTTGTGGTTTACCTTATCGTAGGAATTTTGTAACGTACTTTTGTTTGATAAAAAATTTTCCTAAATAAATTAAACACATTGTTTTAGCAACCAAATGTGGTAAACAAATTTAAAAATTAAACAATTTACCAAAAAAGATGATTTATGTTGGTTTTAGAGAAGAATTCATTAGTCTGAATCGGAAGAATTTGTGGATGAAGAACTTGTGCCGAAGTCAATATTTTCGATAAACTTACGATGTGTCTTTTTGGCATTACTTTTGTAGGTTTGAAGCTAAAATTAGATGTTTAAATTATATGTTTAGAAAGAACGTTTTATTAAGTTGTATAATAACTTATTGTAAACAAACACTGACGAATACACTAACTACACCAATTATCTTCTTCACGAGTATAATCTGTTAAATTTTCAACCAGGACTGCATTGTGTGTAGTAATCTTTTTAAAAGATAATTTATTTAAGTCATCAGAGTTATGATAATAGTAAGCTATATAATTGTTGTAACAAGTTTTACAGATAAAAATAGAATTAAAATTTTGAACTTTATAACATTTAAATTTTAAACATAAACGGGTACTATTATAATATTGTTCCCAATTATTATTCCAAAGTAAATGGATAAAAAAATCGCTATCATAAAACCCTCCCCATGTAAAATTGTAACAGTCAGCCCTACTAAATTTATCAAGTTTTTTATAGTAAGTTATCATGTCGTCCTCGTCACAAAAATTATCTATTTCACTTCGAATTTTACGCCACCGGCTAAGCAAACAAAAATTATTTGTTAAAATTTCATTAGCAATTGGGTTTGGCAAAATCGTAAATAAATTTGTTACAAAATTTGGGGACACAGTTAAGCAAGAAATAAACGTATTACATGATAACGAAAACAAAGAACTAGGTTGATAAGGACGAGAAGTCATTATCAGATTAATACTCATGAATCAGATGGAACTGCAAGAATTCACGCTTCACATTCAAATAAAAAAGTAAAAAATTGAGTTCAATGTTATTATTATAAAACGGATATGAAATTACCACAAATTGAGCTGTATAGCTCTATGTTGAGCTCTATAATAAATCTGAAAGGAAATCCGAAATGAGGAAAACCAGCGGTTTTTATTAGGTGATATGAAATAGATTAATAAAGAGGCCGTTAAAAAGTAAACTAGGAAAAACGCGGTTTCATGGGTGATAAAAAAAATTCCATACCTTAATTATTAGATTCATTAATTTAGATCAGCTTACTTATCATATTTTTCAATAGAATTAAGATGGGTTCTTGCGGACAATTAATGTTAAATATAGATAAAGTTGTAGGTCCCGCTTGTATGACACTGTTAGTAAACTCATCATATTCAAAGTAATTATTTTCATTAAAAAAGTACAGTTTTTCGATTAAATATCTAAATGCCCCTGTTATTTTATTAGGAACACCTTCATACAATTTGTTTGTTCAACCAGGAACATTATATCCAGCGATGCAACTAGATAATGTGATATATGTATTATCTCTGAGAAAAAGATAAATACCACCTGAGTAAGTTGTTATCGCTGCCGAAATTGGACTCGATATTTTAAATTCTTCGCTTATAGATTTCAGATAATTAGTTTTAAGTCTAAAAGTAGATAATGAAAAAAATATAAACTTCAGCTTTTACAATAATTACTATATCATCTGTTGAGGGTTTATGATAAATTGCTGTAAATTCTTCAAAATCTTTTGGTAAAAATGTTAACCGCCCAGTAATTAAATAAGGTTTTGGATATGAATTTTTACCTATTTCAATTAAACAAATCCACTTTTTATAAAAGATGTATAAATGTTGTTTGTATAAAAAAACAAGAAAAAAACGTTAGACAGGAAACATGATAACAAAAATAATCAGAATGAATATTATTTTTTATTATACATAAATCAAACTACAAACTTAAACCAAAAAACCTAAATAAATTTTTAATTGCAGTTTTTAAGCCAAACCTACCGCTATGAACATCATAAAAAACACCCAAATGTAAATTATGCCCCGCTCCTCATCGGCGTCTACCGCGGCGGTCAAGCGCCCCACGCTAAAAATATCAAAATAACCTCCAAGGAATGGGGGCGGTTCCGGTCTCCGATAGATGTCAATACGGGAAACCCACTCAAAGGGGCCGGCGGGAATTTTGGTGAGGAGGTGGTCCACCTCCTCTTCGGTTAACCCAGCGTGGTTAACAACCAATTCTGGGTTATAGTCCCCATAGTAACCTGCGAGAAGTTCTGTAACAAAAGAAATAGAAATTTAGTAAATAGATTACATTAATTTATTGAGACTGATGATGAAGTGTTGTAATTAAATTTCAAACAATTGATTCGGAAAAATTTAAAATTAAATAATGTAAAAATTGTTTCTACTTACTAGACATGATGGTTGTGTTGACGGTTGATATTTAAATAAAAATTATTTCACACACCAAAAGTTGATCCCTTTATACTTTTTTATAACCTTAACTAGAGTGGAGAGGGCAGGTTAATAAAGTAGGAGAAGGAAACGAGATTAAAACTTTAAACGTTTATTTCGGTAAATTCTGAATTACAAAATTATAAATAAACCGTACATTATTAAGACTACAGATATATATTTTAGTTTTTAAGTAATGATGCATACATAACGGAAGTTGTGGTTGCAATTTTGGACAAGTGTTTGCTTCCTCCAAATTGATGATCCTAGGGTAAAAGTCCTTTGAATCGAAAAATTGTCTTAAAAAATCCTCTTTAACGCTTCCTTTTACATAAATAATATCGATAACATCATCGATAATATTTTCTTCTAGTATTTTATAAATATTTTTGTAATCGATAATTCCACTTGTAACGTAATAGATGATGATTTAATTCTAAATATTTTACTTGTTTTTTTACATCAGCACTTAGTTGACGAAACGGCACCGGTGATTTCAGCAAATAGTGACCAGTTCGATGTCCATCAAATATTGTTAATTCTTTAACGATGAATTCAGGTATGTAAAATCCTTGAACATCAATCACTATTACCTTCATGTTGAACACTTAAATCTAGACTGAAAAATTTGTTCACGATGAGCAGAATTTAAGATATTCTTTAAAATATTTTTCATTTGATTAATTCTAAACTAAACCTTTCTCTGTCTGCAGCACATTGTATCCAATAGTTTCCTTTTTTAGCATCTTGATAAGCATATGACCAAACTATTAGATTTTGTACTTCCGGAACACTATCACTTATAGTAACACTTTTTTTCATCCTTATATCAGCTGTCTAATTATTCCTGTTAACGGATAGTACTGCATTATTCTATCATGAATGATAATACAATAAGCTCTTGTATCGGCTGGGAAATTATTATCGCTTTCAAATTCTAAGCTTATATCAATGGTGGAACTTCGAATTGCTTCGTTTTGCTTGGAACAATCTAATACAAATATTGGTCTTTTTTTTATAATCTGTATAACTTAATATAGGTTCAGCAAGATCTTTTCCATTAAATTTCTTATACAAATCAACGTAAGCTTGATATGCTTCTAAATATTTATTTTTAACAAATTGTAGTTTCCATGTTTCATATGGATAAACATTTGAATTCAACCATAAACGTACATCACAATGATCAAATAGAGTAACATCAGACTTTGGATTATTTTTTCGGTTTGTTTGAAAGCAAATGATAATAAATTTTGGTTTTTCTAATTGAGTAGATGTTTTAACTCTCCAGATGTCGTTATTAGTTTGTCGAACTGATGGAAGTTCATGAATTTCCCATTTTCTGAACGGTAACGATATAACACGATCTTTGTTGATCCTTTCTAATATAGTTAATTTAATTTCATCATTTGGATAAACATGTTTTGCTTTTAATTCAATATTGTTAATCTTAAGTGTCGCTTTTCTCATTCCGGTAGAAATGAAACAATTAGCATCGTTACGACTTCGTATTAATCGAAGTTTTTGATCACTATCCGATGATAATGAAATGGTAAATTTAACAGATAAGATAAAGGGATTTTAAATGAAAAAGTATTACCAGTTTCATTAAATGTCTTCAGTTGTTGACTTTCTTGATCATTTCATCCAGCGAGAGTTAATGCTCTTACTTCATCTTTGCCATAACATAGAAAAGTTTTGATTGTAGATACTGTTCCGACTTCACGTACACTATCTAACTCAACATTATTCAATTTATAGCTTACATGTAATTGCCTTGCTTTAAGTTTCCTTTTAGAAAAACCTAACAATTTACCAATACTATCTTCGTGAGCGAAATTAATGTCGTAAATACTAAATATCGCACGCCTTAATGTGTTTTCGTTAGCCTTCAATGAAAATGTATTCTGTTTTTGACCATCAGTTGCAGATCGTCCACTAAGAATTATTTGTACATATTCTTCTATAGCAGCTATTTCATAAGCACCTTTCGGAAATGTTATCACTTCTTCTTCAGTAGTGTTCGGAGCAAAATAAAAAAAATTATTTGTACCCTCTTCTATATTTGGTATATTATTGTTAGCATAAAAACCAATTAAAGCTATAGAATAATTCGAATTTTCTTCAAGGTCAACAAGGTCAAGGTCAACACCTGTTAGGGAGAATGTCTTATACATGACTGAATAAAATACATGATTGTCTCATCTTATATTATGTAAAAACATCAAACATAAATGTCCGCAGTTATATGATAAAAAATGATAACGATCATGATTAAAGTAAATATTACAATTTTCTAAATATCGTACTAATTCTAGAGGAGGCTTTAGATTTCCATAACTATCAAAATAATCAACCTGTTTATTTGTTTTCCTATAACAAACCCAATGAGTTCCGGATCCTTTTTTAGAGTCCAAATTAATGATAGCACATTCTGTCTTATCAAGTTTCATATGAATTAATTCATCTTCCCTCCTTCCCGATAGCGATATCTTCCAGTACTTTATTATGACGTTTATTCTCATCTAATTTCTGTTTCGCTGCTTTAGCATCATTTACAGCTTTAGCTATAGCATCAGCACCTCCGCCCATGGCCCCTAAGGCACTAAGTCCTCCAAAAATTAATGGTAACAATGGTAAAAATCCTCCTGTTTTTATAGCCGCTTGATGTCTATCTTTTAAATCGTTGGAATTAGCGTAAGCTATGTCGTGCGTTTTACAAAAGCTGTCAAGCTTGTTTATTCCAGGATCACCTTGTTCTAACCGTTTCTTAAGTTTTGTAACAGGTCCACAATATTGATATCCTGGTAAATGTAATTCAAAAGGTAATTTATTGATTGCAGTATTTAATAGTCCTTCTCCTTTGAAAGACAACATTTAACTGAACTTTTTCCCTATACAAACCTTCTTATAAATGTTTTTAATTTAGTATGGAAATGAAAGTGTCAAAGCAAAAATTACAATTACCTATCATAAATCATGATTATAATCATGTTGATAATAAACATAAAATGTCTCATCGACATGGTACACTTTTACCCGAATCAATACGTTGTATAATTTGTGGACCTTTTGGTGGAGGAAAAACTAACATATTATTGTCTTTATTGTTTGATCCCAACGGATTGAAATTTGAAAACATATATATTTATTGTAAATCATTATATCAACCGAAATATAAACTGCTTAGTGATGTGCTACAAAAAATTAAAGGAATGGAATATAACCAATATGAACATAATGAAGACGTGCTAGATCAAAAAGATGCAAAAAATAACTCTACTTTTATATTTGATGATGTCATAATGTGTAAGCAAGCTAAGATAAGGGATTACTTTTGCATGGGTCGGCATAAAAATATTGATAGTTTCTATCTCTCTCAAATATATACAAAAATACCGAAAAATTTAATTCGAGATAATGCAAATTTATTGGTAATATTAAAACAAGATCTGTTGAATTTAAAACATGTAAATGAAGATCATGTTGGTGCTGATATGAAATTCGAACAATTCTGTGAAATATGTCAGGAATATTGGAAGAACCAATATGGTTTTTTGGTTATTTGTAAAGATAATGAATTAAATATGGGTCGATATAGAAAAGGGTTTGATCATTTTATTCAAGTGTAGATTGATATCTATTTGAGATCGTTTCGAGACCGGTTAATATCGGTCTCACAGCGGTTAGTATCGGTGCGATATCGGTTAATACCGGTTCCAGAGCGGTTAGTATCGGAAAGAGACCGGTTAATATCAGTTTCAGACCGGTTAATGTCTGTTTAAAAGCAGTTCCTGATCGGTTGAGATCGGTTAATATCAGTTTGAGACCTGTTATAATAGCGATAGAATAAGAAGTTATATAAACAATAATTCTGATTTGTTCGTTTAGTTTCTAACATTAAGCGGTAATGATGGGTACCAAACCAGATCAAAACTTTAAAAGACATATATTAAAAGCAGCTGATTCAATTCGAAAGAAGTATAAAGCCATAAAGTTAAACAGCAGTGAAGCGGATGAATCAATTAAAAAACTTTTTCAGCCTGTTATAAATCCTTTAGAAGAAATTTCAATAAAATTGGAGAAGCAATCTCCACCACCACAGCAACAACATCAAAAACAACACAAAAGACCAAAACATCATATTCAAAAGCAAAGGAAACAATTTCTTAAACTACCAAAAAAAGAAAAGATTAAACAAGAACTTGAACTACCAGTTGAAGAAACATATGAACCTAGGACATCACTACGGCAACCAGAAGAAATATATGAGTCAATACCAGAAATAAAAGAAGAAAAAGATGAAGAAACCAAATCTGACCCTGTGGATGATTTAATTAATAGCAGACATATTTTAGATGAATTTTTAGAACAATATCCTCCAGTTGCGAGAAATGCAATAGAAGCAGTTTTAGAGAAAACCAGTGATCAGACATTTGGTCCCAGGTATAATTCAAAAGAAAATAAACTATTTATGGGTAAACATGAATTAATAATCAGTCAAAATGGTGATTTAATTTTAGATAATGAATCATTTCCTGGTACTCCTGGTTTATACAGACTAATATTTTTTAAAAACCCTGAAGATAAATATACTCAAATTACAAAAGAGGATCGGTCAGCATACAAAAAAATACTTGAAATTTCTAATACACATAGAAAAAATAATGATCCCACAAAACAACTAAAAGGTCATAGAGGTGTAAAATATACTCAAATTGTGCAACCAATGTTTACTTCATTTCCTAAATCTCCGTTTTCTGGTGAAGGATTATTCACTAATAAACGTGTAGAATATGTTTATTGGGATGACATAAATGAATTAGTGTCACGTCTAGCATTATTACATGCAGCGAAAAAAGCGGGTAACAATTCCCATCTGAATGAAATTTTATCAATAGAAGAAGAATTAAAGGAATGTGGTGTAATATATTAGGTTTAAGTTTTTTCTGGTTAATCCTCAGTGTTGAAATGCCCATTGACCTATTAGGACGTAAAGTCTTATCAGCATCAAGTGCATTTTTTAAATCTACACCATCACCTTTTGTTTTCACTGCTGATGGTGACCTTGATTTAAAACATCAAACATCAACATCAAAACATGTTAGAATCTGTAACATTAATGATCCAACAGAAGAGAAAGATTGTGCGAATAAGGTATATATTGATTTAGTAAGTAAACCAATATACCAAAGGATGGAAGGAGTAATAGCTGCTTTAACGGATTTGAAAAATAATGTTCATAAAGCAGATGCTATATGGATGGATAAATTTAATTAGTCAAACATAACCATGAATGCTAAGTACAAAATACTTGATGGAAAAATTGATAATATAATTGCTACAATTCCTCATACGATTGAATCAGAATTGCATAACAAACATTTAAGTATAAATTTTGAAATCGATAACAAGTGGAAAAAATTTATGAATAATTTAAATGAGATAACCAGACGAATAAAAAAACTTGAAGAACGCTTTGAAGGAATCGATAGTATTAAGATAAAACCAGAAACCATTTCCAAACGTTCTAAAGCAGGTGATACAGGTCAGCTTGAGAATGTACCTATATCAAAGTAAAAGAAAGTAACAGATTCATATGAAAATAATGAAGAAGAAGGTCCAAAGATAGAACCCATGCCTCATAATAATTACAAGTGTCCTCCAGGTGAAATGTCAGATTGTCATGGAAATTGTAGAAAAGTGCACCGTAAATAAGCAATGGTTCGACAAAAGCAATTTAGTGATGTAAAGCAAAAATTGGTAAACGAGATATTTAAACCTGCACGCAAGAATTTTAAACGAAGACGTACTATAATTAAAGGATTGGATGATTTATGGCAAATAGATTTAGCAGAATTGCAAAATTTATCTTATCATAATAAAGGATTTAAATATATTTTAGTCGTAATCGACTGTTTTTCTAAATTTTTGTGGACCAGACCACTGAAATCGAAATCAGCTAATGAGGTTAGCAGAGCTATGGAATCAATACTAAAGAATGAAATAGAACGAATACCAAAGAATTTACAGTCAGATCAAGGAAAGTAATTTTATAATACCAATTTTCAGGATTTGATGAGACGTTATAATATTAATCACTATAGTACATATAGCGTTAAAAAAGCAGCAATTGCTGAACGAGTTATTCGTACTTTAAAATCAAAAATTTATCGATATTTTATTATTTATATTATTTAAGTTATTTGCGACACATAAATGGATTAATAAATAGCAAGAGATAACCAAAAATTATAATACTACAATACATCGAACAACAGGAAGGAAACCCGCAGAGATAAACGCTTCGAATCAAGGAGACATAACAGCATATGATCATCTAAAGATTGTTGATAAAAACAGAAAAAAATTTAAAGTCGGAGATTTCGTAAGAATTAGAAAGAGAAGATGTTATTTGAAAAAGGATATACACACAATTGGTCAACGGAAATTTTTAAAATCAGTAAGATTAATCTAACCAATCCTGTAATATTTCTACTAGAAGATAAAGAAGCTCAACCAATCAAAGGAGCTTTTTATATATGGGAATTATCAAAAACTCAATATCCTGACATTTATTTAGTTGAGAAGGTGATTCGACGTAAAGGAACTAAATTTTTTGCGAAATGCTTAGTTGGTTTACCAGATAATCAGAATAGTTGGATTGAAATGAAAGATATTACGTAATAAATAAGAAATATATACGATATAATTTTTTAACGTCTAATTTAGTTCCATTTAAGATGGCAACGAGTGTAGAACCTGTTATAAAAAAAGTGCTGCATTTTGAAAAAAACATAAGCGATATTCGATTATTAATGAAACTGGAACTACTGAAATTACGACCGTGCCAGTTGACGGATATTTTTCATAAATTTACGGAAACATATCAACAAGATCATGATATAAAGCTGAATCTACCATGTTTACAACATTATTATAACAGTTTTGAGGAAGATCAGTTTAATGGTCCTCTTTCATCAAAAAATAATTGTTTTTCGTGTATTTTAGATGAGTATTTTAGATGAGGAAGTCAACAACAACAACAACAACCCACTGCGTTTCAAGTGTAATGCCTTTTTTGAACTCATCGCTCATCTTATTTGTTACTCTTATACAAAATGTGTTGTATGTGCAAAAACCGTTAGATGTTGTGGATATGTACATCGTCTTCACTGGTGAAAATCCTAACAACACAAGATGGTCTCTTCTCTGTGGAAAAGTTTATTTTTCAACGATGTTGATTACCAATGGAAGAAGATGAGTTTGGGTTATTTGAGCAATAGTGCAATAGAAATATTTAAGTATGAAAATGTTTCTACAGCAAACTATGTAATATATTTTAAATTAAGACTAGTTTTATATTGATACTGATTGGAAGAGACTTATACTTAATGATCATGATGTAGTTTCAATAAAAAATTGTTTTAATCATGTTCCTAACTTTTTAGCAATGTTTGGAATTGTTTGTACATGTTGGATCGTTTTTATGATGTTTATAGCGTTAGGTTTGACTTAAAAACTGCAATTAATAATTTATTTAGGTGTATGACTTTGTTAGTTTAAGTATGTAGTTTGTTTTATGTATAATAGGAAATAATATTCATTCTGATTATTTTTGTTATCATATTTCTTGTCTAACGTTTTTTTCCTTAAAAACGTTAAATTTTTATCAGCTATATTTTGAATTTTTTGAATTTTTATGTAAGGAACCACAATATCCGGTTGCAAAGTTTATGGAATATAAAATCATATCGCATCAACGATGAATTCATTTCTACTTCTACTGTACGTGTATGAAAGTAATCAACCAATCATGTTCAAGTGCTCTCAATGCGATAGCAAGTTTACTCGCAAAGATGCTTTAACACGTCATGTAAAAAAACATAGCAAGTAAATACATTTTACGTTATAGAAATTGTTTTAATTAAGAGCATTTTTAAGGTGATAAATTATCTAAACTCACTTGTCCCGGATGTAAAATATCTGATAACTATAAGCGTCATATTACAGATTCATCATTGTGTTCAATGGATTCGGATGATATGACTCCTAAAAACGCCCGCCTGACAACTAGCACACCTTTACAATCATGAATTTGACATTGTCCCAATTTAATTTATCGAGACCCCAACCAATTTTCAGCATAGCTAGCTTTTTTACTTTATGTTCGATAACGTGTTCCTTCATTTTTTGAAGGGCTGAAAATAAAGCGCTGTATTTTGGCTTATCTTGGGAGAAACAATTTGTAATTAAGTAGTAAATAAACCGATTTTGATCTTTTAAAAACGCAACGCTACCGGTAAATTTATTTTGACTTCGCAATCCTTCAACCTTTTGGAATTATTCGCGAAATTTTATTGCAATACCTTTTCCCATTTTAAAGTGTTCAGCAACGCAATGAGCTAAAGCATAGTCTTCCGGCATGTCGAATAAATCTATCTTCTTCCTTCGCTTTAAATTTGGATTGACGTTTGTTTCTAAAGTGTTTTTCGAAGTCCTCGTAGTTCCTCTCGTCTTCGACTTTGTATTCTTCGTCGTAACTGTATGTCGGCGTCCATGGGTCATTAAAAGGTACAATTCTGCTGATGTGGACAATTTCCCTCGGTGATCGTACCGTGGGTCCTTTTTGAACTTCATAATCTACGTCACTTACCTTTTTTGTTATGTAGAATGGGGCAAACCACCTTAGGACTAATTTTTCGCTTTTCCCGACTTTCCTAATAGGGGTGAAAACTTTTACCTTGTCTCTCCTACTTCGAACTCCAGATGTCTGTGTTTTGAGTCATACCTTTCCTTATCTATTTTTTGTTTACTTTAATATTTTCTACTGCGATGTTTCTGACTGCTAGTGCTTTTTCTCTAATTTTTATGATATCTGTCGCTTCAACGTCCTTTCTTAAATTCGCCTCACTAGGTAGAATTGGTTCCCGTCCATAAACGAGCATAAACGGTGACATTTTTGTGGTGTCCTGTCTTGCAGTGTTATAGGCAAATGTTACATGGGGCAGAAATTCATCCCAGTCCGTTTGATTAGTATTGGTAAACATCGATAACATATCCGCCAAAGTTTTATTACATCTTTCCGTCAGACCATTGCAGCTCGGATGGTATGCCGTAGTAAACTGTCGTGCCGAACCCATTATTCTCAAAAGTTCCCCTACTAATTCTGATCGGAAACTGATACCTCTATCGCTTAAGAAGTATTTAGGAGAACCGTGCTTTGTAATAATATTTTCAAGCATGAAGTTCGCGACTGGACCTGCTTTAGCGTTTGGAAGTGCTTTTGTTTCTGCTCATCGGGTGGCATATTCAGTGGCTACAATTACAACACAACAATACAACAGTTTTTCCGTTTCGACTTTTGTGGAAAGGACCTAAAATATCTATTCCTACTTTTTCAAAAGGTGTGCCTATTGGTATTGGTTGTAAAAGTCCGACTGGTTTTTTGTTTTGTTGTCCTTTTCTTGCCTGACAGTCTGGACAACCTTTTACGAATTTTTCGACTTCTTTTTGTAAACCGTCCCAAGAGTATCGATCTTTAACTTTATGATAGGTTTTTGCAATACCGAGATGTCCCGCTAAAGGTTTCGAGTGATGTGAGAATTGAAGTTCATATACCAAGTGTTTAGGGATTACTAGTAAATTTTCTGATCCTGTGGTTAATGAATTCTTTTTATAAATTACTCCGTCAATAATTGCAAAAATTTTTGCTCGTCTTCGTAAACCGACTGGTATAGATTTGTCGTCTTTATTGTTTATGGCTTGCATTAAAATTTTTAGGTCATGATCTCTTTGTTGTTCTGTTGCGATTTCATATTTCATGTCAAAAACATCTTCACTTTCGTTTGCAAATGTTACTGGATTTCTTGACAAATAGTCAACGTGTTTATGAGCTTTTCCATTTTTAAAAACAATTTCATAATGAAATTCTTGTAATTTAATAACCCACCGAGTTAATCTTCCTGTAGTTTGATTTGTATTTTTTAGGTAACACAACGTTTGATGATCTGATTTAATTGTTACTGGACGACCATGGATAAAATGCTGAAAATGCGTTAAGCCGTAAATGCCTGCAAGAGCTTCTAATTCCGTAATTGAATAATTTTTTTTTGATTTTGAGAGCGTGCAACTCGTGTAAGCGATGAGGTGTAATTGACCATCACATTTTTGTAGAAGAAAACTCCTAAACTGTCTTGACAAGCATCTGTTCGTAACTCGCATTCGATTTTTGGATTAAAATGTGCCAGTACTGGCGCTTGTGTCAATTTGTTTTTAAGTTATTCAAATGCGGCTTCTTGTTCATGTTCCCAGCGAAATTTAGACTCTAGTTTTATTAGTTTATACAGTGGCAGGGTGATTTTAGAGAAATTTTCAATAAATTTACGGTAATAGTTAACAGGGCCTAAAAAACTTTGTAGTTGTCTTTTCGTTTTGGGATTGGGAATTTTTTTTATAGTTTTTAATTTTTCCGGGTAAATATAATGTTTGTGTACAATGTGACCAAGAACTTTGACCTCCTGAGCACCGAAAACACATTTTTCTGTTTTTAATGTTAAATTTGCTTCCCTAAGCCTGTTGAAAACCTCTCGCAGTTGAGTTAGATGCTCCTCAAACGTTTCAGAGAACACTATGGATGTCATCTAAATAAACTAGAACGTTGGACCATTTCAACCCTCGAAAAACTCGATCAGTAAAGTCTTGGAATGTTGAGGGCGCATTGCATAGTCCGAATGGTAATTTGTTGAATTCGAATAGTCCGAAACCGGAAGTTATGAAAGCCGTGTATTCTTTTGAATTTTCTTCGATACCAACTTGCCAAAATCCGCTAAATAAGTCAAGTGTGCTAGAAAATTTTGAATGGCCAAAATAAGTTAAGATTTCGTCGATGTTGCTTAATGGGTAATTTGACTTTTTTGTAATTTTATTAAGTTTTTTGTAATCGACGCAAAATCTCATTTTTTCGTTTTAGCCTTTTTTCTTAACTAAATCTATTGGGGATGAAAAGGGTGACTGTGATTCCCTAATAATTCCTTCATTTAACATTTCTTTAATTTGCTGAATTTCGCGCTCTTTTGGTGAAACTTTGTAAGGTTTGCTTTTTATTAGGGTATTTTCGGATAATTCAATTTTACCTAGAAAAATGCCGGCCACACTGACAAGCATAAGCATATAAATTCTCTACTTTGTGGTTTAATTTTGCAAGTATTTTGTCATTTTCATGAAACTTTTTAATGTGTTTTCGTAAATTTGATAAGCCACTGAATATTTTAAAACATCCACCACATTTCACTTTCTTATACTTCTTATCTTATACATAAGTCTGTTCTTATGTCTTAAAAAGTTAATAGTTAGTTATTAACAGTTTCAGAACTATAAAAATGTCACCGTCGCATTTTCCCGAATAATTTTTTTATTCAAGGATAAAATTGAATTTTATCCACTGCCTACTTTATGATAAAATGGAATTTCATCGTATAGAAAAACAAAGTTCACGACTATTGTAGTTTTTCTCTTTTTCACGTTTTTGTCATTGTTGAATTTTTTGACGTTTATAATTGTCAATCAAATTAACTCAGAAAGTCAATCGAAATAAAGGAGAATGGAATAAAATTTAGGATTATACGCAACGATAAAATTCACCATTAGCCTCTGGGCTAATGCTTAACGTCTTGTATAATAATACTAATAAGGTTGATAAAAGTGTAATTAATAACTATTTGACTTTTCCTTGAAACTAAGTACAAACTACACTAGCTATTTGTGTAGCTATTAACTATAAACTATATTAACTATAAATGCATGACTAATTTATAACTAATTTTGAGAGAATTTGCGAGGTTGGCATGTTTATAGTTTTGAAACAGGTAATATATTCTTATACAAGGTTCGATTTATAGAAAGCTGAATTAAATTTTAAATCGTTGTTAAGTTTACAATAAATAATTATACATATGCTAATAAACCAATGGAACTGCCTTAATTAATTGCAGATTAATTTAATGACGTTTCGATAAACTGGTTATTAAGGGATTATTATACCTACCGATGGTCTGTTTATTTGTAACAGAGACAAATTGACAGTCCTGGAACATTATTTTATTATATTTCTCGGAAAAGTCGGTAACTGAGTTGAGACATATCGATTCAATATAAATGTGACAATAGACTGGGAACCTTATTGTTGACTCAGGGGCTGCTGAAAAAAGTTTATTTCAACTAAAGATCTCCCGCCTTCTTAAAAGAAGCAAATTATTTCCAAATTTCTGTACCTAACATGAGATCTTTTCTTGAAATTTGCATTTATCTTTAATTATATTATATTATTAATTATATTAATTATAAACAAATTATCCAAAATAATGACAACTGCGGTGCTAAACACCCAATCGGAAATTGTCAAGGCTCCGCAAAGTGTATTTGGAAGTAAAGTCCGCGAGACCTCACATTCTAGTGGTGTGATAATTTGTTTTCTAAAGTGTTATCCAATTTAATAAAAAAGTCGTTTTATGCAAAAGTGACGTAACCTACAGTTTGTTAGGTAATTGTATATTTTGTTTTTACTATTGTCAATCTTATTTAAAAGCTATCTTTACAATATTTAGTTAACATCGCCTGCAATGGAGGAAAACAAAACCCCCCACCTATCATTAGTCGGCTTCACAATGCTGCGATGCTGTCTCCTTTTTATCTTACCTCTATGGAAATTGTAAACACCTCGATTGACCTTGTTTTGAATTCGTGTCGTGGTTTTGTAATTTTTTTCTTTCTTATTAATTGACAGTTTTCTCTTCAACATTGTTTGACTGGCACGTTTCAGTTGGTAATACAGACAACATAACGTCACAACCTGAGTACGATGCGTATGGCACGCTTGAATTTACCTATTTACATGATGGTCACCATTGCATTGCTCTCACTCTGGTTGCATTGCCAACAACCAACAAAACCAAACAAAACCAACTTAACAAAGAAGAACCCGGGGCATAATGAACACTTTAAGAGAAAAAAATCATAGAAAATATATAAATAAGCGTAAAATTGTAAAATAGTTGCTAACTATTTATTAGTCATATTTCTGTTAAAAGTATTTCTAAGAAGTTATAAAAAAAATAAATTTTAAAATGACGATAGTTAGCCATGCATGGGACATATTGGGTTTGGCACTGGGGCCTAACTAGGGCAATATTACAAAAACATTAATCATCGTCGTTGTTGTCTTCACCCGCACAGGAGCATTGTGTCCATCTACTACACGACCTGCAGGTAACCCAACCCTCGTTCGCAGTACAATCATTCCACATTTGATTCTTGGTCGTTTTTTTGCTTTTTTCTTTTTGTTATTGTTGTTATTGTCTGCAAAAAGATTTCTAACAATTGTGTTAGTTTTCTTAACTTTTGGACTTTTGGAGTTTTAGATCTTCGATGAGTTCTTGTTTGTATAGTGAACTAATCGAAAATAACAGTTTTTCCACGTTTTCTATTTTGGCGCTTTGTTGGAACTAAAACGAATTGTAGAAGCAGCACTTATAGGTCCTGCAGTTGGTTCGGAAGATTTATGCGTAAAATTGTTTTCACCATTTCTGTTTGAATTTTCATTAGAATTGGAGACACTGTTTAGCGAAACATTATCTTCAGTGTAAAAAAATATTTTCTCAGTTTTATCAGCGATTTCGGCTATGCCTCTAATAGGAGTTTTAGGTTTGTGCTGCAATGCTTGTTTTCTCTGCAGCTGCGTCTCATACTTATCCATGGTTTCTTCTAGCAGATCATAAAACCAGCTGACAGCAATTTTGTTGAAACCCATCGCTCGAGCTGCAGAAGTAGCGTTTGGTTTCCGCAGCGACAAGGTAACAACAAAGTTTCTTGAAAAAAAGTCGCTAGACAATCTTCTCCAGCCATTCGAAGTGCGTTATTACAATAACGAGGTACTTGGTTTTGTTCAGCTATATGAACAGTCAACCCTCGAGTGTCCTTAGTGTCAAGTCCAAATAGTCAGTTTGATGGCGACATTACATCAACTTTTGCAGTGTGGTTTTTTGTCGCCTTCTGGCAATGCCCAGAGCTGGCCCCGGCCCGATTAAGTCCATTTCTGAACCTCTACGGGCCAGAGCGTTAGCGACCTCGTTGCCGTCAAGGTCATAGTATCCATGAATCCAGCATAGTACAACTTCTTTGTTGCGTTCTGCCAGTGCATGTATTCTTGTGTGACATTCCCAGACAAGCCTTGAAGTGTACCTGCTCGATTCTCAGGCCTTCAGTGAAGTCCGACAGTCGGTACAAATGCAAAAAGACAATCTAGGTTTCAGTTTGGAGCGGCTTATTTATGACGAATGTATGCTTTGAAACTTAAAAACTTCCATAAAACAGACTGAAAACTTCTTATTCTGGTTCAAAAGAACAAATTATGTTATAGATATATAAGACGATTTTTGCATAAAATTGTTTTCACCATTTTACCATCATTAGAATTAAAGTCACTGTTTGGCGGATCATTATCTTCTGTACAAAAAACTGTTTCCTCCGTTTTATCAGCGATTTCTATAGTTTCAGCAGCAATTTCGGCAATCCCCTCAATAGAAGTTTAGAGTTTGTGCTGCAATGTCTGTTGTTTCTGCATTCTATTTAATTAATGAAATTAATGAAAATTATAAGGTATTTGGTTTTGCTCAGCTAACTAGAAAACCAACCCCCGGAGGTCTTTAGTGTCAACTCCAAATATTTGACTTTTCGTATCTTGGACATTGTTTACTAGTTTCAATTTCTGTTCTTGGTTAAAAACGGGTTATTAATTTTCAAATCCTTGTTTTTTGTGCAACAATGAGGTTTGATTTACCCCATTCTTTTATCCGACGTTGTAAACTAGTTCGAGGAACATTATAATTTGTAGCAGCTGTTTTGCATCTCATTTTACTTTGAATTATCTCTTTAATCGCCTATGCCAAAAAAAGTTAAAAATGTATTAATTACCAATATATAGATTTAAATTGAAGAGTATTACCAGCGGTGTATAATGGGCCCATGTCCCGTCCGTTATGCCCCAAGAACATCAAATTATTACCAAAAGACATTCCTTGTTCCTTTATCTGCACAATTTATAACAAAACATTTCCATTAAAAGTAGACTTAGGCAAAACTTTTTTTAACAAGAGGGACTCGTGTATTAACAGTTACGTGTCTCTGACGAAGCAGGAACTATCAGCTGGAACTATCAGATCGCATCAGATTCCAAAATAACGGATGCCCAGGTGTGTCTCTCTGATCTTCGCATTGACGGGACAGTAGCAAAAAACGTGAAGAGGAGCACCCTGGTCTTCCGTACAACTTCTGCAGTGATCATCTTCCCTGAGACCGATAACGTACATGTGTTTTTTCAGTGGGCAATGCCACGTGTACATACCTACTAGGAGGTCTCTTCTGTTGAGACTTAGCAAATTTTTACTGTGTGCTTTGTTCGACGAGATGCAGCGTTTTACTTACGACATTTTTATTTGTAAATCAAAAGTCGTATTGTAAAGTTGTCAGATAGTTCTTTTTCGAGCTCGTATGTAGACAGTTCAATTATAGAACTTATAGTTCCTTAATTGTAGTGTGGTGAATAAAGTGTGCTTCATTATAAGTGTTTCTTATTCCTACACACTCTACACCAGCAAAGGATAACTTCCTTGTTGCGTTCTCCCAGTTCTTGTATTTTTGTGTGACATTTCCAGACATGCCTTGAATTTACTTGCTCGACTGCCGGGTCCTCAAGGAAACCTGGTTGTCGGTACAGATGCAAAAAACAGTTACAGTTTGGAGCACAGCGGCTTATTTATGACGACTTTATGATTTAAAACATGGGAAATTTTACAAAGCAGACTGCAAACTTCTTATTCAGGTTCAAAAAAAAAAAAAACAAATTATGTTATAGTTAGGTTATGTTATGTTATAGTAATTTAAGACAATTCTCGTTTCGAAACGAGCAAACTAATAAAACATACCGAAAACGCATTATTTAGGCTCAAAAGTACGGATTATGTTATAGTCTGAACCAAAACGGCGTATTCAGACGATTTTTTGCTTAAAGAAACGAGTATATTTAATAAAACATATTGAAACGTTTTATTCCGCCTCAAAAAGAACAAACTATTTGACGAAAGCAGCTTATTTATAGCGATTCTAATTTTCTGAACGAGCAAACTTTTACAAAACATACCGAAAACGCTATATTTATGTCCAAAAGTACAATTTATGTGTGTAAGCAGTGCCTCCAACGCCGGCAACGGAGTCCAAAAAACAAGGGGATGACACCCCGTCAGTTGCCTGCGCAGTACCGGCAGATTGATAACCTTACAAGAAAAAGATAATAATTGTAATTTGCAACTATGTATCATTTTAGATAATATTTCGATGATAAATTATATTTTCATCAACACTTATGACGATACTGCAAAAAAAAGGCTTTACTGAAACAAAGTAATGGTACACAGAGATTCGGAATTTGTTCACAAAATATATAAATGAAACAATCTTGGTAAACAAATTGAAACGACAGTCTTATCCCAATTATGATCTAAATTATCGTGACCCAATGCCGTCATACTATTTGAAACGTCCTTTTTTAAAATAAAAGTATTTTTTGACCAAAAGCGATTATTTTTATGTTCAAAAATTTAGAGTACACAACCCGGCAAAGTTAAATGACAACTTAGTTCAAGTTATTCTAGCTTTGACTTAAACTTTAATTTACCTTCTGCAAATTCCTCTATAATGAAATAATTACTTTGCTCGATGGTGATTTTATCTATATTTGCATTAATTAGGAATTTTAAATTTTACTTTAGCAAAAAACCTGACACACCAATTAGTGTTTCATCTAATTTTCGTAATATTCTAATAAGAAAAATAATTACATTTATTAATTTAGACGATTAAGATTTTGTGAATTATTAAAGTAAATGCATGAAATCATGCTTTTAATCCGAAGAAGTGATTTTCCAAAAATTGGTCTTTTTTATAACGAAAAGTTGAATAATTCCAAAACGAAAAAAGATATAGTTTATATAATGTTACAGAATTATTTTGTGTGGATTCCAATTATGCAAAATTATATTGTCACGACCCAGTTTGTTACAGAGTTTTCTTTTGGTACTTATTTCTGGGTCGGACTTCAGAAGGGACCGGGTGTTACGAGAAAACAACTTTTAGATCAACAAAATTTTAGTATATTGAATTCAAAAAAATAAAAGCGGTAGAAAACAAATTTACAGGAAAAATAATATAAGTACTTACATATTTTATCCGGGAAAAGGCATGGTGACACTGTCTTTGTCAATTTCCACTACTGACCCCGGTTTACAATTAAACATCTTTTTTTTCAAATTCAAATTGACCACATGAGGCAATATTTAGGTCAGCAATTTTGCCAATAATGCAAGTTGTGGTCGACGACTTCTGGCGGGATTACAAACTTCATTTCCTGATGTGGAAATTTCTGTCTCCAAAATTGGGAAATTGATGTAATTCGCAGTCGTTGACGTTCCGAGCAATGACTATCAAAGTGCTGAGTTGCTGACCAAACTCCAAATGTATATATTGAAATTTTATTATTAAAATGCAATGTAATTAGTTTGTACAGATAGGTTAATAGCAAAATAAAATCAGTTGAGCACAAACCGTTGCTCTACTCACTTCGCCTCTACCTTAACAGTGACGTATAGTTACAAAATAAACACAGATTAAGTCCAAATCTGTTCATGGTCCATTGAGCCGGATTCACCCCAAATCGGTTAGAACCTAACCCGTGAAAGATTTACATAGAATCTTCTTCACACTCGTGCCACCAGCCGCACACATCGTGGAAGATTCAATCCCAAATCTGTTCACACAATCAAGAAAAACTCCAACGAAAGGATTCACTCCGAACCTCTTCGATCATCGTGCCACCAGTCGCACAACAACCAGTCCAAACCAGGATTCAGCTCTCCGCTGACAAGATCTTTTCCTAAAATTTTCACCACTCCGAGTGAAAAGTGTGTTAAGTAAACAACGCGATCATGTCGATGAAATCGACCAAGTTTGGCGTTTGCAACAACAGCGAGAGAATATCAAACTTTTAGATCGGGCAATTCAACAAATAATTGCCGAGATCGAAGAATCAAAACCAAGAAGCAGGTATGAGTTACTGCTATGGAAGATGACCATCCATTGGAGTTCAATGCAAAAACTTCACGAAGAATTAATAGTCTACCAGTACGGCCCAGATTCGTATTTTACTGACGACGTTTTTTGGGTGGTAGAAGCCAAATACGAAGACACCATAATGAAGCTAGAAACCAAAATTTCATAAACAGCTCTAGTGATACCAAACGAAAAATTTCAATTCAAACAGATCTACGAGGACTACGACATTCCGCAAACGAACACAACAGCTCCATTGACCACAGATATTCCAGAATTTCATTTGCAACAATTTGCACAAATAAACACAACACCAGTTGTGATCGACAATGAAATGCTCCCCGCCTGGCAAAATCAAATGCTAGATAATCCGACAGTTGATCAACCAGGGCCGATAGACTTAATTTTGGGAGCAGAAGAAGAGGGACACATTCTTCAATTGGGTCTTCAAAAAATTGAAAACAATCTTCCCGGTCGAGGAATCAACTTTGGTCAGATTGTGTCAGTTCACCAACCCTCAGCAAAATCTCCAAAAAACATTAGTTTCATAAATCCATACGAAGAGGATTTATCAAAACTTCCCAAATTGGCTATCGAAGAAATTACATCGTCCAGTCCTCGACTAATGACTCAAGCAGTTGACATATCAAATTTGAAAATCAAATTTCATAACAATGGAAATAGTCATGTTGACTCAGCTCGACACACTAACCGAGGAAATAGCCGCGGTCAACGACTAAAGAGAACACGATCCAAGTTTAGGCAGAAACAAACTACCGCCAGATCGAAAAATGAAGATTTCGACAATAACCAAATTACTACTTGCAATTTGGTTTCCCAGCTTTTCCCCAGGATATTCCGCAACATCCATGAACTAATCCCATATGCTCATGTCACAAATTTCCTGCAGAGGCCAGAGGCACACGACAAAGCGTAAATCCTGCAGGAAAATACTCCACCAAACCCTGATCACGAGTGTGATCATAACACCAGTTCTTAGGTACCAACACGACGAGACGAAGAGGAACGAGCTACAACCAAACCAATTCACTCTTCGCTCGAGTTTCGCCAGAATGTTTAATCTCAATTAAACATCTTTTTTTTTTCAAATTCAAATTGACCATATGAGGCAATATTTAGGTCAGCAATTTTGCCAACACTGCAAGTTGTGGTCGACGACTTCTGGCGGGATTACACTGCCACTGCACTGCAAGTGCATGTATTCTTGTGTGACATTCCCAGACAAGCCTTGAAGTGTACCTGCTCGATTCTCAGGCCTTCAGTGAAGTCCGACAGTCGGCACAAATGCAAAAAGACAATCTAGGTTTCAGTTTGGAGCGGCTTATTTATGACGAATGTATGCTTTGAAACTTAAAAACTTCCATAAAACAGACTGAAAACTTCTTATTCTGGTTCAAAAGAACAAATTATGTTATAGATATATAAGACGATTTTTGCATAAAATTGTTTTCACCATTTTACCATCATTAGAATTAAAGTCACTGTTTGGCGGATCATTATCTTCTGTACAAAAAACTGTTTCCTCCGTTTTATCAGCGATTTCTATAGTTTCAGCAGCAATTTCGGCAATCCCCTCAATAGAAGTTTAGAGTTTGTGCTGCAATGTCTGTTGTTTCTGCATTCTATTTAATTAATGAAATTAATGAAAATTATAAGGTATTTGGTTTTGCTCAGCTAACTAGAAAACCAACCCCCGGAGGTCTTTAGTGTCAACTCCAAATATTTGACTTTTCGTATCTTGGACATTGTTTACTAGTTTCAATTTCTGTTCTTGGTTAAAAACGGGTTATTAATTTTCAAATCCTTGTTTTTTGTGCAACAATGAGGTTTGATTTACCCCATTCTTGTATCCGACGTTGTAAACTAGTTCGAGGAACATTATAATTTGTAGCAGCTGTTTTGCATCTCATTTTACTTTGAATTATTTCTTTAATCGCCTATGCCAAAAAAGTTAAAAATGTATTAATTACCAACATATAGATTTAAATTGAAGAGTATTACCAGCGGTGTATAATGAACCCATGTCCCGTCCGTTATGCCCCAAGAACATCAAATTATTACCAAAAGACATTCCTTGTTCCTTTATCTGCACAATTTATAACAAAACATTTCCATTAAAAGTAGACTTAGGCAAAACTTTTTTTAACAAGAGGGACTCGTGTATTAAGCCGAACACCGTGGCAGTGGGGCTCATTGTGTGCTACCCCTCGAAAAGTTCACAGCAACAGTTACGTGTCTCTGACGAAGCAGGAACTATCAGCTGGAACTATCAGATCGCATCAGATTCCAAAATAACGGATGCCCAGGTGTGTCTCTCTGATCTTCGCAATGACGGGACAGTAGCAAAAAACGTGAAGAGGAGCACCCTGGTCTTCCGTACAACTTCTGCAGTGATCATCTTCCCTGAGACCGATAACGTACATGTGTTTTTTCAGTGGGCAATGCCACGTGTACATACCTACTAGGAGGTCTCTTCTGTTGAGACTCAGCAAATTTTTACTGTGTGCTTTGTTCGACGAGATGCGGCGTTTTACTTACGACATTTTTATTTGTAAATCAAAAGTCGTATTGTAAAGTTGTCAGATAGTTCTTTTTCGAGCTCGTATGTAGACAGTTCAATTATAGAACTTATAGTTCCTGAATTGTAGTGTGGTGAATAAAGTGTGCTTTATTATAAGTGTTTCTTATTCCTACACACTCTACACCAGCAAAGGATAACTTCCTTGTTGCGTTCTCCCAGTTCTTGTATTTTTGTGTGACATTTCCAGACATGCCTTGAATTTACTTGCTCGACTGCCGGGTCCTCAAGGAAACCTGGCTGTCGGTACAGATGCAAAAAACAGTTACAGTTTGGAGCACAGCGGCTTATTTATGACGACTTTATGATTTAAAACATGGGAAATTTTACAAAGCAGACTGCAAACTTCTTATTCAGGTTCAAAAAAAAAAACAACTTATGTTATAGTTAGGTTATGTTATGTTATAGTAATTTAAGACAATTCTCGTTTCGAAACGAGCAAACTAATAAAACAAACCGAAAACGCATTATTTAAGCTCAAAAGTACGGATTATGTTATAGTCTGAACCAAAACGGCGTATTCAGACGATTTTTTGTTTAAAGAAACGAGTATATTTAATAAAACATATTGAAACGTTTTATTCCGCCTCAAAAAGAACAAATTATTTGACGAAAGCAGCTTATTTATAGCGATTCTAATTTTCTGAACGAGCAAACTTTTACAAAACATACCGAAAACGCTATATTTATGTCCAAAAGTACAATTTATGTGTGTAAGCAGTGCCTCCAACGCCGGCAACGGAGTCCAAAAAACAAGGGGATGACACCCCGTCAGTTGCCTGAGCAGTACCGGCAGATTGATAACCTTACAAGAAAAAGATAATAATTGTAATTTGCAACTATGTATCATTTTAGATAATATTTCGATGATAAATTATATTTTCATCAACACTTATGACGATACTGCAAAAAAAAGGCTTTACTGAAACAAAGTAATGGTACACAGAGATTCGGAATTTGTTCACAAAATATATAAATGAAATAATCTTGGTAAACAAATTGAAACGACAGTCTTATCCCAATTATGATCTAAATTATCGTGACCCAATGCCGTCATACTATTTGAAACGTCCTTTTTTAAAATAAAAGTATTTTTTGACCAAAAGCGATTATTTTTATGTTCAAAAATTTAGAGTACACAACCCGGCAAAGTTAAATGACAACTTAGTTCAAGTTATTCTAGCTTTGACTTAAACTTTAATTTACCTTCTGCAAATTCCTCTATAAAGAAATAATTACTTTGCTCGATGGTGATTTTATCCATATTTGCATTAATTAGGAATTTTAAATTTTACTTTAGCAAAAAACCTGACACACCAATTAGTGTTTCATCTAATTTTCGTAATATTCTAATAAGTAACCTGACCTGACCTGACCTGACACACCAATTAGTGTTTCATCTAATTTTCGTAATATTCTAATAAGAAAAATAATTACATTTATTAATTTAGACGATTAAGATTTTGTGAATTATTAAAGTAAATGCATGAAATCATGCTTTTAAGCCGAAGAAGTGATTTTCCAAAAATTGGTCTTTTTTATAACGAAAAGTTGAATAATTTCAAAACGAAAAAAGATAATAGTTTATATAATGTTACAGAATTATTTTGTGTGGATTCCAATTATGCAAAATTATATTGTCACGACCCAGTTTGTTACAGAGTTTTCTTTTGGTACTTATTTCTGGGTCGGACTTCAGAAGGGACCGGGTGTTACGAGAAAACAACTTTTAGATCAACAAAATTTTAGTATATTGAATTCAAAAAAATAAAAGCGGTAGAAAACAAATTTACAGGAAAAATAATATAAGTACTTACATATTTTATCCGGGAAAAGGCATGGTGACACTGTCTTTGTCAATTTCCACTACTGACCCCGGTTCGCCGACTGTTAAATCTCAATTAAACATCTTTTTTTTCAAATTCAAATTGACCACATGAGGCAATATTTAGGTCAGCAATTTTGCCAATAATGCAAGTTGTGGTCGACGACTTCTGGCGGGATTACAAACTTCATTTCCTGATGTGGAAATTTCTGTCTCCAAAATTGGGAAATTGATGTAATTCGCAGTCGTTGACGTTCCGAGCAATGACTATCAAAGTGCTGAGTTGCTGACCAAACTCCAAATGTATATATTGAAATTTTATTATTAAAATGCAATGTAATTAGTTTGTACAGATAGGTTAATAGCAAAATAAAATCAGTTGAGCACAAACCGTTGCTCTACTCACTTCGCCTCTACCTTAACAGTGACGTATAGTTACAAAATAAACACAGATTAAGTCCAAATCTGTTCATGGTCCATTGAGCCGGATTCACCCCAAATCGGTTAGAACCTAACCCGTGAAAGATTTACATAGAATCTTCTTCACACTCGTGCCACCAGCCGCACACATCGTGGAAGATTCAATCCCAAATCTGTTCACACAATCAAGAAAAACTCCAACGAAAGGATTCACTCCGAACCTCTTCGATCATCGTGCCACCAGTCGCACAACAACCAGTCCAAACCAGGATTCAGCTCTCCGCTGACAAGATCTTTTCCTAAAATTTTCACCACTCCGAGTGAAAAGTGTGTTAAGTAAACAACGCGATCATGTCGATGAAATCGACCAAGTTTGGCGTTTGCAACAACAGCGAGAGAATATCAAACTTTTAGATCGGGCAATTCAACAAATAATTGCCGAGATCGAAGAATCAAAACCAAGAAGCAGGTATGAGTTACTGCTATGGAAGATGACCATCCATTGGAGTTCAATGCAAAAACTTCACGAAGAATTAATGGTCTACCAGTACGGCCCAGATTCGTATTTTACTGACGACGTTTTTTGGGTGGTAGAAGCCAAATACAAAGACATCATAATGAAGCTAGAAACCAAAATTTCATAAACAGCTCTAGTGATACCAAACGAAAAATTTCAATTCAAACAGATCTACGAGGACTACGACATTCCGCAAACGAACACAACAGCTCCATTGACCACAGATATTCCAGAATTTCATTTGCAACAATTGTGCGACAAATACGAACTTGCACAAATAAACACAACACCAGTTGTGATCGACAATGAAATGCTCCCCGCCTGGCAAAATCAAATGCTAGATAATCCGACAGTTGATCAACCAGGGCCGATAGACTTAATTTTGGGAGCAGAAGAAGAGGGACACATTCTTCAATTGGGTCTTCAAAAAATTGAAAACAATCTTCCCGGTCGAGGAATCAACTTTGGTCAGATTGTGTCAGTTCACCAACCCTCAGCAAAATCTCCAAAAAACATTAGTTTCATAAATCCATACGAAGAGGATTTATCAAAACTTCCCAAATTGGCTATCGAAGAAATTACATCGTCCAGTCCTCGACTAATGACTCAAGCAGTTGACATATCAAATTTGAAAATCAAATTTCATAACAATGGAAATAGTAATGTTGACTCAGCTCGACACACTAACCGAGGAAATAGCCGCGGTCAACGACTAAAGAGAACACGATCCAAGTTTAGGCAGAAACAAACTACCGCCAGATCAAAAAATGAAGATTTCGACAATAACCAAATTACTACTTGCAATTTGGTTTCCCAGCTTTTCCCCAGGATATTCCGCCGCGGCAACATCCATGAACTAATCCCATATGCTCATGTCACAAATTTCCTGCAGAGGCCAGAGGCACACGACAAAGCGTAAAACCTGCAGGAAAATACTCCACCAAACCCTGATCACGAGTGTGATCATAACACCAGTTCTTAGGTACCAACACGACGAGACGAAGAGGAACGAGCTACAACCAAACCAATTCACTCTTCGCCCGAGTTTCGCCAGAATGTTTAATCTCAATTAAACATCTTTTTTTTTCAAATTCAAATTGACCATATGAGGCAATATTTAGGTCAGCAATTTTGCCAACACTGCAAGTTGTGGTCGACGACTTCTGGCGGGATTACAAACCTCATTTCCTGACGTCGAAATTTTTGTGTCCAAAATTGGGCAATTGATGCAATTTGCAGTCGTTGACGTTCCGAGCAACGACTGTCAAAGTGCTGAGTTGCTGACCAAACTCCAAATGTATATATTGAAATTTTATTATTAAAATGCAATGTAATTAGTTTGTACAGATAGGTTAATTGTAAAATAAAATTAGTTTAGCATAAACCATCGCTCTACTCACTTCGCCTCCACCTTAACCGTGACGTGTAGTCACAAAAATAAACACAGATTAAAGTCCAAATCTGTTCACCGACTGATTCGTTCTTTCCACTTTTTTCGGTTCCATCACTCGCTTTTGGACGTTCAGCAAAAATCCCCTCAGTTGTTACAAATGTATTACATCATTTTATGATCGGATTTTTGCTGGACGCACATCCGGCGGACGAAAGTTTAAAATTTAAGTATGAGAAAGAATAAATCTATGAACTACGTTTTCGCTAATGTGACAATATAAGGTGTTCCATTTAAAAAAAATTAACTTTGGTTCACCACCCTGTATACAACAGCCTGTGCATAATAAAAATAATTTTAGTTTGTGGATTTTAAGTCGATCTATCAGATAATTAAAACAGCATAGAAATAATTCTATTACCAAAAAAATTATAGACCGATAAATTATTCAAGCATTAAAAAAAACAATTGTTAATGTAATTTTACTTTCAATGACATATTTAATCAATGATAATTATTTTAAAATTTTATCAATCTTATTTAAAATATAATTCGATAAAATGCGATGTTGGCGTTTTTGTTGTCTTGAAACAGCTAATAGGTATTAATAATGTTGTTGCATATTCCCCATAAATACATGCGGTGACTATGGTACTTTAATTAATTTTGACATTTTTCGATAGAATAAAATAAATAAAATGGCCATTTAGTGATTTTTTGTTGTATTGGTAATTTTTTATTTTATCAGTTTTAACAAAAATTTATCAATGTACCTATAAGACAAAACCTTGTTTATACACGTAAAGAAAAGTTGGCACTATCTGCCCATGATTTCTTTCTGAAACGCGTACTCCGTACTCGAGTACGGAGTACGCGTTTCAGAAATACGTTACTCACAGATAATTAACAGATCAAACGAACTTACTTTAAGTGAAGTTCGACCATAATTATATAAAACCTCGTCGAAGAAAATAATAACGTGTAGTATCTCCATACCTTGCTAGATCTACAACATTTTAAAGCTTAGAAAAATAAAATATCCCTAAATCCTCACTTCGTCCTCTGCGCCTGCTTCGTGCTTAATCTCATTCAGTTTGAAGATAGCTCGAATTTGTTGCGATTGAAAAAGAGAGTATTTGGATAAACAGAGAGGAAAAGAACCCAAGAAAGGGCATTTCTGGTCGGGATTATTTTTTCAATGCAAATGCATCTACGGCATAAACATCTGGGTCTCAAAGCTACGAGACAAAGGTTTTGCATTTAGCGTTATTTCTTGACGTAAAAAGGTCGATTTCTAGTTTGGAAAAAAAGGACAAAATTTTCTCGAATGCGGAATCATTCAACTCTGATTCTGCCTCGGGAGCAAGGTGTCAAGACTCGCGATCAGCTTCTTTATTTTTTAAGGAACTAATGTAGGAGGCAAAAATGAATATTTTTCGAGCGTCACACCATATTTCGCGGGTGAGTGCATTTAGGTCTGGAAACTGTATGCTTCCTATTCGATTTATGTAGGCTATAGCAGTGGTGTTGTCAATACGGCAAAGAATATTGCAATTTAGATTTTGTGTGGCAGAACATTTAACTCCAAAAAAAGCAGCAAGAAGTTTGAGATAGTTAATGTGCCTTTGTTTTTTTTCCGAATTTTAAAAACCATGAGTTTTCTGTTCGCTACAACACAATCCACAACCTGTCGTAGAAGCGTCCAAAAATATTTCTAACTTAAATACCCGCGGTCTTACAGAATTTGAAGCAGAGATATTCGTAAGCCACCATTTGAACTCTGTAGACAATGACTTTGGAATAAGCATTATTGTATCATAATAACAATTTGGTATAAAGCCAACCATATTGAATGGCAGGACATGTGTCAATTAAAATATTTATCAAAGTAGCAAGAGCACGAATTTTATTTTTTTTTTTGATTCCGGTGAACCTGTTTAAAAACATAGAGATTTTTTCTTGCTTCTCTCGCGGAAGAGAAATAGTAATCCACCCCAAATATTTACCAAGATTCGATTTTTCCCATTTGATTATGAAACCCAGCTGAGAAAGCAGCTGAAAAGTTCTATGGATATTTCTAAGTGTTACCCACAAGTAAAAAATCATCCAAATATATTACTGAGAAAAAACCTTCTTCTCTAAGATGAGCTACAACAGGTTTTATTAATTTTGTAAACACATAAGGAGTGCAACTAGCTCCAAAAGGCATACAATTGAATTGGTACAGAACATTGTTAATTCTAAAACGTAAAAATTTTCTTTCGGATTTGTTGATAGAATTTAGAAAATAGACATCTTTCACATCGATTTTAGCAAAAAAACAACCCTGCTTAATAAGGTTATAAGCCTGATAACTGTTCTATAATCTTCAAGCGTAAAATGTTTTATACTCAAAAAGTTATTGGCGGATTTTAAATTCAAAATCATACGTTTTGAACCATTCGGTTTCGGAACTAGAAAAACGTTTGAGATAAATTGGTCTTTATGATAAACAACCTTGCTTATAGCTTTCATGGAAAGTAATTTTGAGACAGATTCTTGTAATTTGCGTAATTCAAACGGTGACCAGTGAGGCGTTCTTGGAAAAATACGTTGAAATGTCCTTCTAATAAAATTAAATTTATAACATATTATCCATGCTAAATTCTGTTTATCAGATGTTATGAGGCGCCACATATGACCATAGCAACTTAATCTACCTACTGGGCTATCGTTTTCACCTAACGGTGATATGGTTTCTGTTGGATCTCTCTCCTCTGAGGATGAGTTTGAAATTGACGCGATGATCTCGTATTGTTCCGGTTTTGCTTAAAGGTCTGTCCGAACTTGTTGGCTGCGTCCATCCAGTCTGGTCTCTTGGGTTCCTTGACGGGATGGACGTTGGGAGTTTTCCTGCTTGGGTGGCGTAAAGCTTATTTTCTTTGAATTAGCAACTGGCTTTGGTTTTAGTTCTTTTCCTGACGCTTCAATGGATTTTGTGGCTTGGGCACGTGCTCCTAAGTCTTTCTCAACGAGCCAACCATCGTCGAGGAATGTAGATTTTAGCTCTTTATTATTTTAGTTTCAGAATGGTACTTTTAAGGAACACCGATAAACCATTTAAACATCTGTCAAATCAGTTGCGATTTAAGTTTAGGGTTAATTTAATATAGGCTATAACGTTTTTGTAATAAAACGCTAATTATCTTCACTAATAAAGCTAAAAAGCCAACATTTCATTAAAATAAATTGTTTTCTCAGTTTGAATTTGTTTATCAGTTACAAAAACTTCCAAAAAGACATTATGTAAAATTAATAATTTTAAAAATTGACAACAGAGTAAAATTTTTAAATAAGTATTCGTAGTTCTCCTAGCAATTAAACTCAAACAAATAAATAATTAAAATAAAAATTAAAATAATTAAAATAAAACAAAAACGTGAATTCTAATTTAAAATTTTATTATTGCGGCATAAACAGTTTAAAGATTACAACAAGGAGAAAAAACGCAAAGTAAACGGCTTTCATTGATTTCTTTGGTTTCATTGATGACATATTTTTGTGGTGCAACCGAATCGTAAGTTTTTAAAATTAAATTTACAAGTTGCAACAAATGATTGTTCAGAGGATCTTGATCCAAAATGTGGTCATTCAGTTTAGAAAATAATTCACAAAATTTCAGTTGTTTTTTGTTAAAAAATAACGTTTGTTAAAATAACGTTTCCTGATGAGATCATCTCATAATTTCTGAATACATTTTCGGCAGCTCTGCAGATTGCCTTCCAATGCAGAGCAGCATATTTGACAATTAATCTTCTTGTTCAATTTGCGAACAATAAACCCAGAAATGTATCCAATAATGTCCGAAATGTACAATGATTGATCGACCACATTAATAATTTCGTCACATGCGTCGTCAATGTTATCGTGAACTTCATGTAAGTTATCAATAACAGACGTTATTTGTCTTTGTTTATTTGACGAAATGTTCAAAATATAAGTTTCGTTTTGTTGCAAACAATTTGCCGTTGCTTTTGATGATATTTCGGTCTGGATCAAAAGCCTTTTATAAGCTGCTTGAAACTGCAAAGCTGTCGGGTTATTGTTAAAACCGCCTCGGGATCTAATGGCACAAAAAAAAAGTTTCTATGTGATCCTGGTTTACCTTGTAGGTAAGCAGGTATGACAAATATTTCTTTTCGATGATATATTTTTGCACAATTCCTTCGAAGGAAGTCATGTTAATTATCAACCCAAGGAAGCCTTTTTTCCGGGCAGATAAAACAAGTTGACTTCCTTCTACAGTTTTCATACCCACAATGTATGATTTCGCCTCTTTAAAAAACACTGTAATAAAAGGTAAGAGACCTTCAGTCATGGGTTTCTTGAACATATTCTTGCTCAAAGAATTTCTGGTATTAAAAAAGATCAAAGAGTTGGTCTACAATTCGACAAATCCACTGTGGTACCCGATTCATTAAACTGTGCCAGTCGTAAATCTTTATTGCAGTACTCCAACGCATCCGCGACACTTGTACTAAAGACTTGCACAATAGCGGGCGATAAAGACCCTGGCGATGGTGCTGGCGATTTATTTCTGAAGTGTTGCAAAACAGCAAAGTTAAAAGTAGTAGTTTGTGTAACATGTAGTTCTGCATTTCACAGAGGGTGTTTTACAAGAAATGTGAAACTTGGCGACCCTAGGGTGCCAAAATGTGCTGAGTGCTCTAAACACGTTCGAAAGAAAAATTCGACTCCAAATTCTAATGCTGGACCGATGCTGGATCGATTGTCAGCAAATCCGTACTTTCAAATCTTCATGCCAAGAGAAATCCAGCGACATTAATGGTTAAAATAGAGTCGACCAGAAGCATGAAAAACGGTTTAATTTTTAAGTGTGCTGATGAAAATTCTTGTGCCATTATGTTAGAAAATTTACAACAAACCTTGGATAAAAACTACGTCGTACAAAAATCTAAAAAATGGAATCTTAGACTTATGATCAAAGGCGTCGATAATGAATTTTTGGAATCCTCAAGTGATGAAGAAATTGAAACGAACATATTAAAACTGAATTGTTGAAGTGCCAATGATGATGATGAAGACAATCACTTTCTTCGATTGGTAACAACTACAAAGACGGGTGGAAAATACGGTAACCTCATTATTGAAATGTCCAGTGCTATACGAAAAAAACTAATGGCTTTGTTATTTTACTGACTACGTTCGGGTGGTAGAGTGTTTCAAATGTGCGCGTTTTGGTCACTCCATGAAAAACTGTCCTCGGCAAAATTTCTGCTGTTCAACATGTGCAGAGCAACACGAAACGAAAAACTGCGAAAGTGATCAACTGAATGTATTTCTTGTTGTAAACAAAATTCCAAATTAGAACCCAAAATCCAGTTGATCATCAATGCGGTGACGAAAATAAATGTGTTCAACTTGCAATTTTACGCTCTAGGATTGCTTATGAATAACTAAATGTATTTTTTATGAGATTGTACATTAATCACTGTTTCTATTTGTTATAATACAAGATTTTTAATATTCTGGTGAACACAAACAAACAAACACTAAAAATTGGTCACTTGAATGCACGCTCTTTGCTTACCGGCTTTGACGAACTAAAAATTTAATTACGACTGAAAATTTTAACATTTTTTGCATTTCTGAAACTTGGTTTTCTGGGAATATACAGGGTGTATCAGAAATATGTGTCTTAATTTTAACAGCTAACAGAGCTCAATAAATAAAACATCTTTTTTATTTGTAATTTTTCAATAAAAAATTTGCAAATTTACTTAAAATTGGGAAAAAGATAACATACTGAAACGTGTACCCGCCTATGGGTACAAAAATAAGTCAACCGAACTATTTTCGTTGTGATAGAAACGGACAATTTAAACAAACAAATATAAAACAATGAAAATTGTTGCTATGAATACAAACTAATTATTAAACAATGACCGATTTGTTTGCACAAAAGAAAGAAGGAAAACAGTGAAAATTATAAAGAAGAATTTTGCAAAATGTTATATAAAACAGTTGTTGTATTTGATACAACACCCTTACGTTCTAATTTAATTTTAGTTCCTAATTTTTCGGAATGATCGCGGTAGTAGAGTTGGTGGGGTTGCAGCTTATGTAAACTCAGCTATATTTGTTCAGTCAGTTTTTGAAAATCTTGTTAGTGGTATAGAATCTTTATTCTTACAAATTAAACTCAAAAAATCTATTATCCTGGTCTGTTCATTTTATAAAGTTCCTACAGTAATAACTTACTTGTTTGTCGACTATCTAGACGAGGTTATGTCAGTAGTTACACCGCGTTACGATGTTGTAGTATCATTAGGTAATTTTAATACTGATCAACTTTATGACAATGCTGTTGCCAAATGTATGATGTCGTATGACTTTTTACAACTTATCGACGATCCCACAAGAATAACTTCATCTAGCCAAAAATTATTGGATACAATTTTTATAAATAAGCCAGATCTCACACTTAATTCAGGCACATTAAACACTGATTTAATATCCGACCACCTAGCAGTTTTTTGTAGTATCAAAATTGATGTGCCGAAACTTTGACCACAAGTAAAAACATACAGAAACTTTTAAGACATTTTCTTACATTAACTTTATTATACAAATCAAGTAGATTTACCAAACATTACGCACCCTGGCTTTCGGATTCTATTAAATTACATATGAAAGACTGAAATAAAGTCTTGCAGAAATTTAAAAATTATAAAAGATTAGAAAATTAGGGCCACTATCGCCATCTTTGAAACTTCGTTGTAAGAGAAATAAGACGTGCAAAGGCAAATTGCTTAAACTCTTTCAATAATTCAAATAATCACAAAGAATTTTTGGAGAGCAGCTCGTAAGCTAGGTTTTAAAAATATTACTCAAAATCACAAATCCCTTAGACCTTCAAAGCCCAAACGACATAAATAAATATTTTGTTTCTGTTTTTTCTGATTATAATTGTTAACTGCATATAACTCAAAAATACCTTTCTAATATAATGAAAATTTAAATTTTTCGTTTCATTTACTAACTTTCGATGAAGTTGTGAATATTATTAATAACCTAAAACATTGTGCGCCCGAAAGTAATAATATTAATGCTAGAAGGTTACAACTTTGCATGCCAGCGTTAGGAACACATATAACACATTTTATAAATAAATTGTTTTTAGAAGTGAGGTATTTTCCTTCGGTTTGGAATACTTCACTTGTTACTCCTGTTCCCAAAATAAAAAACCCTACAACGTTTTTAGACTTGAGACCTATTAGCATCATACTAACTTTGGCAAAAATATTAGAAAAATGTATTGCAAAACAAATGTGTTTGTATATAACTGAAACTGACATTATTTCGATAAATCCGTTGGGTTTTCAAAAAAATCAAGGTATGTCAACGGTTTTATTAAACCTTGTAGACAATATCATAAGAAAAAAAGATGTAGGAAGATGCACTGCTCTTGTTTTATTAGATTTTTAGATTTTTCCAAGGCATTCGACATTATAGATCATTGTCTGTTATGTGCTAAATTGTCTTTTTGTGGGTTCGATGATGTTACGCTTAAAGTTTTTAAGTCCTATTTAGCAAATCGCAATCAAAAAATGAAATTAAACAATGTTTTGTCTGACAGTAAAGCGGTATCAAATGGAGTGCCACAAGGCTCTGTGCTAGGCCCTTTATTATTTATACCTTTGATATTTTTACGGTTGCAAAATATTCAAGTGTAACTGGTTTTGCAGATGACACCCAAGTTTCTATATCTTTTAAATTATCAAACATAAACAATGCCTGCAATAACTTAAATTCCGATTTAAAGCTAATTTTCAGATTTAGCAAAGGACATAACCTTAATCGAAATCCAAGCAAATGCAGAGTTATATGGTTTGTCCCCAAAAACGAGTTACAACTAGTTAAAAATACATTTAAAGTTAAAATAAGTAACGTTAAATATGCTTAGTGAAAACAAATGTTTAGGTGTGATCCTTGATGAAGGAATTAGATTTGTGAAAAACACTACACTTTTAGTCCGAAAAACTTATTCGTCTCTTAGATTACGCTATTCAAATATAAATATAATTAATTTTAAACAACGTAAAAGTTAAGTTAAGTTAAGTTAAGTCGTTTTCGGTGAGTAAATTTCGTGCTTTTCTAAAAAAAATTTTATTCCGCTGTACAATTAGTATTAAAATATGTTTATTATTTTCGATAATGTACTCTCTCTTTCGCTCTTCACTGTTATTGTTTTTTCTCGTATACGAATTTTGATGTACTAAATAAGTGGTTGGCTAGACTTCGTCTGTACATATACTTATAAATTAAAGACATTATTATTGTTATTATTATAGTTATTGTTATTATTATTATTGTTGTTATTATTATTATTATTATTATTATTATTATTATTATTATTAGACCAGTCCCTCCTTGTCCCATAGCTTGACAGCTTTTTACCCACAGCTGTTGCAACAAGATACAAGCTTTAAATGAATGAGGTGGCTCCAGACGGGTGACGTAGTGAGCGTCAGGACGAGCGATTTAATTCTTTTTATCTAAAATTGTGGTATATCTATCTGACAAGAAGTAGGAGTACTACATAGTAAAGGGTATTTTCAGGAGAGGCATTTGTATACTTACAATCGAATTTTACTTAAGTAAGTAAGTAAGTAAGTTACAGCAATTAAATTAAAAATGAGAACAACTCATTACAAGTCAGTGTCACTAACGTCTGAGAAAAATACAAATTATTAGGAGGGATGAGCATAGAGCATACTATACTTAAATTATGATTACGCATACCTTCAGTACTACTGTGACCAGCAATGCTCCGCAATTACGGACGAATTCTAGAAAGA
>NW_026986727.1:0-15000 GCF_031307605.1 Tribolium castaneum
AAAAGTTATAATCGGTTTTTAATACTAATAATATTAATAGTAATAATAATAATAATATAATAATTAAAATAATAATAATAATAATAATAATAATAATAATAATAATAATAATAATAATCATATAATAGTAATAAAAGTAATAATAATAATAATAATACTTAATAATGAATTTCTTTCTAAATTGAAGCTTAGTTTTTCTAAGCCAAAATTAAGCTTATTTTGTGTTATCTGAGCGTTTTCTCATTTCTATGCAAGAGATCATTTGTGATCTGTGTTTTTAGGCAAGAAATTGTCTAAAATTAATAACTCATTTTATAACTGGTATAAAAACATTTACTATACAAAAGTTATAATCGGTTTTTATTAATAATAATAGTAAAATAATAATAATAATAATAAAAATAATAATAATAATAATAATAATATAATAATAATAATAATAATAATAATAATAATAATTATAGTAGTAATAATAAATAATAATAATAATTAATAATAATAATATTAATAATAGTAATAAAAATAATAATAATAGTAGTAATATCGTCTAAAATAAGCCGATTTTGTTTGAACTGATGAACAATTCGGACTAAGAGTGAACAAAAATAATTTGTTTTAATCCAAACTGATACTTTTTGTTTCTATAAGAGTCCTATAAGAGTCCGAGATACGGCCGTTCTCGTCAAGTCTATAACGTAATTCGTTTTTTTTTTTTGTGTCAGAATATGTGGCTTTAGTTACGCTTTATAAAGTTTGCTCTTATATAAGCATAGAAACTAACTGATAAACTGCTTCTATTTAAAGTGATACATAATTAGCTCATTTGTGACAGAATACGACGTTTTCTGTCTGTTTAATAGAAGTTTTTAATAATAAAAATAATAATATAATAATAATAATAATAATAATAATATTAATAATAATAATAATAATAATAATAATAATAGTAAATATAAGTAATAATAATAATAATAATAATACTTATAATAAATTCATTCTAAATTGAAGCTTAGTTTTTCTAAGCAAAAATGAAGCTTATTTTGTGTTATCTGAGCGTTTTCTCATTTCTATGCAAGAGATCATTTGTGATCTGTGTTTTTAGGCAAGAAATTGTCTAAAATTAATAACTCATTTTAAAACTGGTATAAAAACATTTACTATACAAAAGTTATAATTACAAAAGTAATAATATAATATTAATAATAATAATATAATAATAATAATATTAATTATAATAATATTAATAATAATAATAATAATAATAATAATAATAATAATAATATATAATAAATAATAATAATAAATAATAATAATAATAATAATAATAATAATAATAATAATAATAATAATAGTATTAAAAATAATAATAATAGTAGTAATAACGTCTAAAATAAGCCGTTTTTGTTTAAAACTGATGAACAATTCGGACTAAGAGTCAACAAAAAATAATTTATTTTAATCCAAACTGATACTTTTTGTTTCTATAAGGGTCCTATAAGAGTCCGAGATACGCCGTTCTCGTCAAGTCTATAACGTACATAAGAGCAAACTTTTATAAAACGTAACTAAAGCCACATATTCTGACACAAAAAAACGAATTACTACTAAAGTGTTAGACCCAATTAATTTAGTTTAATTTTGGTTTTTCAAACATTCTATTTTAAAGCAAATTTTTGTTAAAGAATATTTATATCCAACTCTATAACTCGCTTATGGTTGGTCTTACACAGGAAATGCAAATAACTCTTTTGTAGGAAATTTTATCAGCTTTAATTTTGAAAAAAAGATAAAAATTGATAGGAGTAACTGTTTTCGAGATATAAGCAAAAAACCAATAAGAAAACTGTAACTGTTACTGAATAAAAATGTAATTCAGTTTTCAATGTTTGAGACGAAGACGAAAATGCAGCATTTAAAAACGACTCTGAAGACTTCAGTGACTTTTATGTCACCTCCTTTTTCTTCTAATAAAGTATTGGACCAAATAAATTAAGCGTATTTTAAATTATAAGACATTTTCTGTTAAAGCACTTTTTTTTAAAATATTAATTATTTTCAAACTTATATCTCGCTTATGGTTAGTTCTACAGGAAAAATGCAAATAACTATTTTGTAGGAAATTTTAGCAGCTTTAATTTTAGTAAAAAGATAAAAATTGATAGGAGTAACTGATTTCGAGATATAAGCAAAAAACCAAAAAACTGTTACCTTAATTAAGCGCTTGCATATAAGCAAATTTAGTACTATAAGTATTATTATTATTAATGTTATTGTTATTAATATGACGACTAAAAACGTCTCTGAAGACTTTGGTGACTTTTATGTCTTCTCCTTTTTCCTCTACTAAATTGTTAGATCCAATTAATTTAGTTTAATTTCGGTTTTTCAAACATTTTATTTTAAAGCAATTTTTTGTTAAATATTATTTATATTCAACTCTATAACTCGCTTATGGTTGGTCTTACAAAAGAAATGCAAATAACTATTTTGTAGGAAATTTCATCAGCTTTAATTTTGAAAAAAAAATAAAAATTGATAGGAGTAACTGTTTTCGAGATATGAGCAAAAAACCAAAGTGAAAACTGTTACAGTTACTGAACTAAAATGTAATTCAGTTTTCAATGTTTGAGACGAAGTCGAAAATGCAGCATTTAAAAACGACTCTGAAGACTTCAGTGATTTTTATGTTACCTCCTTTTTCTTCTAATAAAGTATTGGATCCAATAAATTAAGTGTATTTTAAATCACAAGACATTTTCTGTTAAAGCACTTTTTTTTAAATATTAATTATTTTCATTCTTATATCTCGCTTATGGTTAGTCCTACATAAAAAATGCAAATAACTATTTTGTAGGAAATTTTATCAGCTTTAATTTTAGTAAAAAGATAAAAATTGATAGGAGTAACTGATTTCGAGATATAAGCAAGAAACCAAAAAACTGTTACCTTAATTAAGCGCTTGCATATAAGCAAATTTAGTACTATAAGTATTATTATTATTAATGTTATTGTTATTAATGTGACGACTAAAGACGACTCTGAAAACTTTAGTGAATTTTATGTTTCCTCCTTTTTCCTCTACTAAAATGCTAGACCCAATTAATTTAGTTTAATTTCAGTTTTTCAAACATTTTATTTTAAAGCAAATTTTTGTTAAAAATTATTTATTTCCAACTCTATAACTCGCTTATGGTTGGTCCTACAAGAAAAATTCAAATAACTATTTTGTAGAAAATTTTATCAGCTTTAATTTTGAAAAAAAGATAAAAATTGATAGGAGTAACTGTTTTCGAGATATAAGCAAAAAAGCAATAAGAAAACTGTAACTGTTACTGAACAAAAATGTAATTCAGTTTTTAATGTTTGAGACGAAGTCGAAAATGCAGCATTTAAAAACGACTCTGAAGACTTCAGTGACTTTTATGTCACCTCCTTTTTCTTCTAAAAAAGTATTGGACTCAATAAATTAAGTGTATTTTAAATCACAAGACATTTTCTGTTAAAGCACTTTTTTTAAATATTAATTATTTTCAAACTTATATCTCCCTTATGGTTAGTTCTACATGAAAAATGCAAATAACTATTTTGTAGGAAATTTTATCAGCTTAAATTTTAGTAAAAAAATAAAAATTGATAAGTGTAACTGTTTTCGAGATATAAGCAAGAAACCAAAAAACTGTTACCTTAATTAATTGCTTGCATATAAGCAAATTTAGTACTATTAGTATTATTAATGTTATTGTTATTAATATGACGACTAAAAACGATTCTGAAGACTTTGGTGACTTTTATGTCTTCTCCTTTTTCTTCTAATAAAGTGTTAAACCCAATTAATTTAGTTTAATTTTGGTTTTCGAACATTTTATTTTAAAGCAAATTTTTGTTAAAGATTATTTATATCCAACTCTATAACTCACTTACGAGTATAGTTGGTCTTACAAAAGAAATGCTTATAACTATTTTGTAGGAAATTTTATCAGCTTTAATTTTGAAAGAATGATAAAAATTGATAGGAGTAACTGTTTTCGAGATATAAGCAAAAAACCAAAGTGAAAACTGTTACAGTTACTGAACAAAAATGTAATTCAGTTTTCAATGTTTGAGACGAAGTCGAAATTGCAGCATTTAAAAACGACTCTGAAGACTTCAGTGACTTTTATGTCACCTCCTTTTTCTTCTAATAAAGTATTGAACCCAATAAATTAAGTGTATTTTAAATCACAAGACATTTTCTGTTAAAGCACTTTTTTTTAAATATTAATTGTTTTCAAACTTAAATCTCGCTTATGGTTAGTCCTACATGAAAAATGCAAATAACTATTTTGTAGGAAATTTTAGCAGCTTTAATTTTAGTAAAAAGATAAAAATTGATAGGAGTAACTGTTTTTGAGATATAAGCGAGAAACCAAAAAACTGTTACCTTAATTAAGCGCTTGCATATAAGCAAATTTTGTAATATTAGTATTATTATTATTAATGTTATTGTTTTTAATATGACGATTAAAAACGTCTCTGAAGACTTTGGTGACTTTTATGTCTTCTCCTTTTTCCCTACTAAAGTGTTAGATCCAATTAATTTAGTTTAATTTCGGTTTTTCAAACATTTTATTTTAAAGCAAATTTTTGTTAAATATTATTTATATCCAACTCTATAACTCGCCTATGGTTGGTCCTACAGGAAATTTGCAAATAACTATTTTGTAGGAAATTTTTTCAGCTTTAATTTTGAAAAAAAGATAAAATTTGATAGGAATAACGGTGTTCGAGATATAAGCAAAAAACCAAAGTGAAAACTGTTACAGTTACTGAACAAAAATGTAATTCAGTTTTCAATGTTTGAGACGAAGTCAAAAATGCAGCATTTAAAAACGACTCTGAAGACTTCAGTGACTTTTATGTCACCTCCTTTTTCTTCTAATAAAGTATTGAACCCAATAAATTAAGTGTATTTTAAATCACAAGACATTTTCTGTTAAAGCACTTTTTTTTAAATATTAATTGTTTTCAAACTTAAATCTCGCTTATGGTTAGTCCTACATGAAAAATGCAAATAACTATTTTGTAGGAAATTTTAGCAGCTTTAATTTTAGTAAAAAAATAAAAATTGATAGGAGTAACTGTTTTTGAGATATAAGCAAGAAACCAAAAAACTGTTACCTTAATTAAGCGCTTGCATATAAGCAAATTTTGTACTATTAGTATTATTATTATTAATGTTATTGTTTTTAATATGACGATTAAAAACGTCTCTGAAGACTTTGGTGACTTTTATGTCTTCTCCTTTTTCCTTTACTAAAGTGTTAGATCCAATTAATTTAGTTTAATTTCGGTTTTTCAAACATTTTATTTTAAAGCAAATTTTTGTTAAATATTATTTATATCCAACTCTATAACTCGCCTATGGTTGGTCCTACAGGAAATTTGCAAATAACTATTTTGTAGGAAATTTTTTCAGCTTTAATTTTGAAAAAAAGATAAAATTTGATAGGAATAACGGTGTTCGAGATATAAGCAAAAAACCAAAGTGAAAACTGTTACAGTTACTGAACAAAAATGTAATTCAGTTTTCAATGTTTGAGACGAAGTCGAAAATGCAGCATTTAAAAACGACTCTGAAGACTTCAGTGATTTTTATGTCACCTCCTTTTCCTTCTAATAAAGTATTGGATCCAATAAATTAAGTGTATTTTAAATCACAAAACATTTTCTGTTAAAGCACTTTTTTTTAAATATTAATTATTTTCATACTTATATCTCGCTTATGGTTAGTCCTACATAAAAAATGGAAATAACTATTTTGTAGGAAATTTTATCAGCTTTAATTTTAGTAAAAAGATAAAAATTGATAGGAGTAACTGATTTCGAGATATAAGCAAGAAACCAAAAAACTGTTACCTTAATTAAGCGTTTGCATATAAGCAAATTTTGTACTATTAGTATTATTATTATTAATGTTATTGTTATTAATATGACGACTAAAGACGACTCTGAAACCTTTAGTAACTTTTATGTCTTCTCCCTTTTCCTCTACTAAAGTGTTAGACACAATTAATTTAGTTTAATTTCAGTTATTCAAACATTTTATTTTAAAGCAAATTTTTGTTAAATATTATTTATATCTAACTCTATAACTCGCTTATGGTTGGTCCTACAAGAAAAATGCAAATAACTATTTTGTAGCAAATTTTATCAGCTTTAATTTTGAAAAAAAGATAAAAATTGATAGAAGTAACTGTTTTCGAGATATAAGCAAAAAAGCAATAAGAAAACTCTAACTGTAACTGAACAAAAATGTAATTCAGTTTTTAATGTTTGAGACGAAGACAAAAATGCAGCATTTAAAAACGACTCTGAAGACTTCAGTGACTTTTATGTCACCTCCTTTTTCTTCTAATAAAGTATTGGACCCAATAAATTAAGTGTATTTTAAATCACAGTTTTTTGGTTTCTTGCTTATATCTCGAAAACAGTTACTCCTATCAATTTTTATCTTTTTACTAAAATTAAAGCTGACAAAATTTCCTACAAAATAGTTATTTGCATTTTTCATGTAGAACTAACCATAAGCGAGATATATGTTTGAAAATAATTAATATTAAAAAAAAGTGCTTTAACAGAAAATGTCTTGTGATTTAAAATACACTTAATTTATTGGGTCAAACATTTTATTAGAGGAAAAAGGAGGTGACATAAAAGTGACTGAAGTCTTTAGAGTCGTTTTTAAATGCTGCATCTTCGACTTCGTCTCAAACATTGAAAACTGTATTACATTTTTGTTCAGTAACTGTAACAGTTTTCACTTTGGTTTTTTGCTTATATCTCGAAAACCGTTACTCCTATCAAATTTTATCTTTTTTTCAAAATTAAAGCGGATAAAATTTCCTACAAAATAGTTATTTGCAAATTTTCTGTAGGACGAACCATAGGCGAGTTATAGAGTTGGATATAAATAATTTTTAACCAAAATTTGCTTTAAAATAAAATGTTTGAAAAACTGAAATTAAACTAAATTAATTGGGTCTAGCATTTTAGTAGAGGAAAAAGGAGGAGACATAAAAGTCACTAAAGTTTTCAGAGTCGTCTTTAGTCGTCATATTAATAACAATAACATTAATAATAATAATACTTATAGTACTAAATTTGCTTATATGCATGTGCTTAATTAAGGTAACAGTTTTTTGGTTTCTTGCTTATATCTCGAAAACAGTTACTCCTATCAATTTTTATCTTTATTTAAAAATTAAAGCTGATAAAATTTCATACAAAATAGTTATTTGCATTTCTTTTGTAGGACCAACCATAAGCGAGTTATAGAGTTGGATATAAATAATCTTTAACAAAAATTTGCTTTAAAATAAAATGTTTGAAAAACCGAAATTAAACTAAATTAATTGGGTCTAACACTTTAGTAGAGAAAAAAGGAGAAAACATAAAAATCACCAAAGTCTTCAAAGTTGTTTTTAGTCGTCATATTAATAACAATAACATTAATAATAATAATACTAATAGTACTAAATTTGCTTATATGCAAGCGCTTAATTAAGGTAAGAGTTTTTTGGTTTCTTGCTTATATCTCGAAAACAGTTACTCCTATCAATTTTTATCTTTTTACTAATAATAAAGCTGATAAAATTTGCAACAAAATAGTGATTTGCATTTTTCTTGTAGGATCAACCATAAGCGAGTTATAGAGTTGGATATTAATAATATTCAACAAAAATTTGCTTTAAAATAAAATGTTTGAAAAACTGAAATTAAACTAAATTAATTGGGTCTAGCATTTTAGTAGAGGAAAAAGGAGGAGACATAAAAATCACTAAAGTTTTTAGAGTCGTCTTTAGTCGTCATATTAATAACAATAACATTAATAATAATAATACTTATAGTACTAAATTTGCTTATATGCATGCGCTTAATTAAGGTAACAGTTTTTTGGTTTCTTGCTTATATCTCGCAAACAGTTACTCCTATCAATTTTTATCTCTTTACTAAAATTAAAGCTGACAAAATTTCCTACAAAATAGTTATTTACATTTTTCATGTAGGACTAACCATAAGCGAGATATATGATTGAAAATAATTAATATTTAAAAAAAAAGTGCTTTAACAGAAAATGTCTTGTGATTTAAAATACACTTAATTTATTGGGTCTAACACTTTATTAGAGGAAAAAGGAGGTGACGTAAAAGTCACTGAAGTCTTTAGAGTCGTTTTTAAATGCTGCATCTTCGACTTCGTCTCAAACATTAAAAACTGTATTACATTTTTGTTCAGTAACTGTAACAGTTTTCACTTTGGTTTTTTGCTTATATCTCGAAAACCGTTACTCCTATCAAATTTTATCTTTTTTTCAAAATTAAAACGGATAAAATTTCCTACAAAATAGTTATTTGCAAATTTCCTGTAGGACGAACCATAGGCGAGTTATAGAGTTGGATATAAATAATTTTTAACAAAAATTTGCTTTAAAATAAAATGTTTGAAAAACTGAAATTAAACTAAATTAATTGGGTCTAGCATTTTAGTAGAGGAAAAAGGAGGAGACATAAAAGTCACTAAAGTTTTCAGAGTCGTCTTTAGTCGTCATATTAATAACAATAACATTAATAATAATAATACTTATAGTACTAAATTTGCTTATATGCATGCGCTTAATTAAGGTAACAGTTTTTTGGTTTCTTGCTTATATCTCGAAAACAGTTACTCCTATCAATTTTTATCTCTTTACTAAAATTAAAGCTGACAAAATTTCCTACAAAATAGTTATTTGCATTTTTCATGTAGGACTAACCATAAGCGAGATATATAATTGACAATAATTAATATTTAAAAAAAAAGTGCTTTAACAGAAAATGTCTTGTGATTTAAAATACACTTAATTTATTGGGTCCAACACTTTATTAGAGGAAAAAGGAGGTGACATAAAAGTCACTGAAGTCTTTAGAGTCGTTTTTAAATGCTGCATCTTCGACTTCGTCTCAAACATTGAAAACTGTATTACATTTTTGTTCAGTAACTGTAACAGTTTTCACTTTGGTTTTTTGCTTATATTTCGAAAACCGTTACTCCTATCAAATTTTATCTTTTTTTCAAAATTAAAGCGGATAAAATTTCCTACAAAATAGTTATTTGCAAATGTCCTGTAGGACGAACCATAGGCGAGTTATAGAGTTGGATATAAATAATCTTTAACAAAAATTTGCTTTAAAATAAAATGTTTGAAAAACCGAAATTAAACTAAATTAATTGGGTCTAACACTTTAGTAGAGATAAAAGGAGAAGACATAAAAATCACCAAAGTCTTCAAAGTTGTTTTTAGTCGTCATATTAATAACAATAACATTAATAGTAATAATACTAATAGTACTAAATTTGCTTATATGCAAGCGCTTAATTAAGGTAAGAGTTTTTTGGTTTCTTGCTTATATCTCGAAAACAGTTACTCCTATCAATTTTTATCTTTCTTTAAAAATTAAAGCTGATAAAATTTCCTACAAAATAGTTATTCGCGTTTCTTTTGTAAGACCAACCATAAGCGAGTTATAGAGTTGGATATAAATATTCTTTAACAAAAATTTGCTTTAAAATAAAATGTTTGAATAACTTAAATTAAACTAAATTAATTGGGTCTAACACTTTAGTAGAGGAAAAAGGAGAAGACATAAAAGTCACTAAAGGTTTCAGAGTCGTCTTTAGTCGTCATATTAATAACAATAACATTAATAATAATAATACTAATAGTACTAAATTTGCTTATATGCAAACGCTTAATTAAGGTAACAGTTTTTTGGTTTCTTGCTTATATCTCGAAAACAGTTACTCCTATCAATTTTTATCTCTTTACTAAAATTAAAGCTGACAAAATTTCCTACAAAATAGTTATTTGCATTTTTCATGTAGGACTAACCACAAGCGAGATATATGATTGACAATAATTAATATTTAAAAAAAAAGTGCTTTAACAGAAAATGTCTTGTGATTTAAAATACACTTAATTTATTGGGTCCAACACTTTATTAGAGGAAAAAGGAGGTGACATAAAAGTCACTGAAGTTTTTAGAGTCGTTTTTAAATGCTGCATCTTCGACTTCGTCTCAAACATTGAAAACTGTATTACATTATTGTTCAGTAACTGTAACAGTTTTCACTTTGGTTTTTTGCTTATATCTCGAAAACCGTTACTCCTCTCAAATTTTATCTTTTTTTCAAAATTAAAGCGGATAAAATTTCCTACAACATAGTTATTTGCAAATTTCCTGTAGGACGAACCATAGGCGAGTTATAGAGTTGGATATAAATAATCTTTAACAAAAATTTGCTTTAAAATAAAATGTTTGAAAAACCGAAATTAAACTAAATTAATTGGGTCTAACACTTTAGTAGAGAAAAAAGGAGAAGACATAAAAATCACCAAAGTCTTCAAAGTTGTTTTTAGTCGTCATATTAATAACAATAACATTAATAAAAATAATACTAATAGTACTAAATTTGCTTATATACAAGCGCTTAATTAAGGTAACAGTTTTTGGTTTCTTGCTTATATCTCGAAAACAGTTACTCCTATCAATTTTTATCTATTTACTAACATTAAAGCTGATAAAATTTGCAACAAAATAGTTATTTGCATTTTTCTTGTAGGATCAACCATAAGCGAGTTATAAAGTTGGATATTAATAATATTCAACAAAAATTTGCTTTAAAATAAAATGTTTGAAAAACTGAAATTGAACTAAATTAATTGGGTCTAGCATTTTAGTAGAGAAAAAAGGAAAAGACATAAAAATCACCAAGGTCTTCAAAGTTGTTTTTAGTCGTCATATTAACACAATTAATTTAGTTTAATTTCAGATTTTCAAACATTTTATTTTAAAGCAAATTTTTGTTAAATAAATTTAATATCCAACTCTATAACTCGCTTATGGTTGGTTCTACAAGAAAAATGCAAATAACTATTTTGTAGCAAATTTTATCAGCTTTAATTTTAGTAAAAAAATAAAAATTGATAAGTGTAACTGTTTTCGAGATATAAACAAGAAACCAAAAAACTGTTACCTTAATTAAGCGTTTGCATATAAGCAAATTTAGTACTCAGTTTTAAAATGAGTTATTAATTTTAGACAATTTCTTGCCTAAAAACACAGATCACAGATGATCTCTTGCGTAGAAATGAGAAAACGCTTAGATAACACAAAATAAGCTTCATTTTTGCTTAGAAAAACTAAGCGTTAATTTAGAAAGAAAATCATTATTATAAGTATTATTATTATTATTATTATTTTTATTATTATTGTTATTATTTTTATTACTATTATTATTATTATTATTATTATTATTATTATTATTATTATTATTATTATTATTATTATTATTATTATTATTATTATTATTATTATTATTATTATTATTATAATAATAATTATTATTATTATTATTAAAAACCGATTATAAGTTTTGTATAGTAAATGTTTTTATACCAGTTTTAAAATGAGTGATTAATGTTTGACAATTTCTTGCCTAAAACTATAAAATGGCTTAGAGTGCCAAAAACACAGATCACACATGATCTTTTCCATTGAAATGAGAAAACGCTCATGTAACACACAAAATAAACTTCATTTTTCCTTATTAAAAGTATTATTATTATTATTACTTTTATTACTATTACTATTATTATTATTAATATTATTGTTGTTATTATTATTATTATTATTATTATTATTATTATTATTATTATTATTATTATTATTATTATTATTATTATTAACTTTTGTATAGTAAATGTTTTTTTTCCAGCTTTAAAATGAGTTATTAATTTTAGACAATTTCTTGCCTATAAACTATAAATTGGCTTAGATTGCCTAAAAACACAGATCACACATGATCTTTTGCATAGAAATGAGAAAACGCTCATGTAACACACAAAATAAACTTCATTTTTCCTTATTAAAAGTATTATTATTATTATTATTACTTTTATTACTATTACTATTATTATTATTATTATTATTATTATTATTATTATTATTATTATTAGTGTTATTATTATTATTATTATTATTATTATTATTAACTTTTGTATAGTAAATGTTTTTATACCAGTTTTAAAATGAGTTATTAATTTTAGACAATTTCTTGCCTAAAAACACAGATCACAGATGATCTCTTGCACAGAAATGAGAATACGCTCATATAACACACAAAATAAGCTTCATTTTTGCTTAGAAAAACTAAGCTTTAATTTAAAAAGAAATTCATTATTATAAGTATTATTATTATTATTATTATTATTATTATTATTATTATTATTATTATTATTATTATTAAAAACCGATTATAACTTTTGTATAGTAAATGTTTTTATACCAGTTTTAAAATGAGTGATTAATTTTAGCCAATTTCTTGTCTAAAAACTATAAAATGGCTTAGATTGCCTAAAAACACAGATCACACATGATCTTTTACATAGAAATGAGAAAACGCTCATGTAACTCACAAAATAAACTTCATTTTTCCTTATTAAAAGTATTATTATTATTATTTTTATTACTATTATTATTATTATTATTTTTATTAACTTTTGTATAGTAAATGTTTTTATACCAGTTTTAAAATGAGTTATTAATTTTAGACAATTTCTTGCCTAAAAACACAGATCACAGATGATCTCTTGCATAGAAATGAGAAAACGCTCATGTAACACACAAAATAAGCTTCATTTTTCCTTATTAAAAGTATTATTATTATTATTACTTTTATTACTATTACTATTACTATTATCATTATTATTGTTATTATTATTATTATTATTATTATTATTATTATTATTATTATTATTATTATTATTATTATTATTAATATTACTATTATTATTATTATTATTATTAACTTTTGTATAGTAAATGTTTTTATACCAGTTTTAAAATGAGTTATTAATTTTAGACATTTTCTTGCCTAAAAACACAGATCACAGATGATCTCTTCCATAGAAATGAGAAAACGCTCATATAACACACAAAACAAGCGTCATTTTTGCTTAGAAAACTAAGCTTACTTTCATTACTATTATTATTATTATTATTGTTATTATCATTATTATTATTATTATTATTATTATTATTATTATTATTATTATTATTATTATTATTATTATTATTATTATTAAAAACTTATATTAAACAGACAGAAAACGTATTCTGTCACAAAAGAGCTTATTATGTATCACTTTAAATAGAAGCAGTTTATCCTGTTTGTTCCTTTGCTTACATAAGAGCAAACTTTTATAAAGCGTAACTAAAGCCACATATTCTGACACAAAAAAACGAATTACGTTATAGATTTGACGAGAACGGCGTATCTCGGACTCTTGTAGGACTCTTATAGAAACAAAAAGTATCAGTTTGGATTAAAACAAATTATTTTTGTTGACTCTTAGTCCGAATTGTTCATCAGTTCAAACAAAAACGGCTTATTTTAGACGATCTTTTGCTTTGAACAAGAAAACTAACATCGAACAGACTAAAAACGTATAAACCTGGCATAAAAGAGCAATTTATGTATCACTTTGTATAAAGGCAGCTAATCCTATTCGTTTCATTGCTAAAATAGACTAAATTGTTATTAATCCTAACAAAAACGCAGTATTTTGGCACAAAATACTAATTACATTATAGTTATGACGAGAATAGCTTATTTGGAATGATTCTATGCTTCCAAACGAGTAAATTTTTATTAAACAGATGCCAAACATCATGTTTTGTCCTATAATGACATTTTATATTGCAGTTTGTATTAAAACAAAGTATTTTCGTTGATTCTTTGTTTGAAACAGCAAACCTAACATTAAAGAATCTGAAAACTTTGTATTCGGACACAAACCACCGAATTTTGTATCAGTTTAGACAAAAACGGTTGATTTTCGACAATATTTTGCTTTGAACAAGAAAACTTATATCAAACAGACTAAAAACGTCTTATTTTAGCACAAAACAAAAGATTTGCGTTATAGTCTTGACGAGAACTGTTAATTTCAAACGATTCTATGCTTTGAAACCAGTATACTTTCACTAAACAGAGGCAAAACGTCTGATTTCGCCTTTGAAAAACGATTTTTGTCACAGTTTGGATTAAAACCAATTATTTTCGTTTATTCATTGTTACAAACAAGAAACCTTACATCAAAGAAACTGAAAACTCCTTATTCAGGCACAGAAATTCGAATTACGTTTCAGTCTGGACAAAAACTGCTTATTTTAGACGATCCTTTGTTTTGAACACGAAAACTTACATTAAAAAGATTAAAAACGTCTTATTCTGGCTGAAAACTGCAAATTATATATTACTCTAGATAAAAGCAATTTATCCTGATTACTCCTTTACTTAGAATAGAGTAAACTTGTATAAAACTTAATAAAAACTTTAAATTTCGTCTTAAAGAAATAATTTACGTAATAGTTTTGACCAGCACTGTTAATTTCAAGCGATTTTATGATTGGAAACGAATGAACTTTTATGAGGCAGATGCAAAACCACATATTACCATATAAAGTATTACCTTTTGCAACAAGAAATTTTACGTCAAAGTAACTGAAAATTTCGTATCCATGCACAAATATCGAATTACGTATCAGTTTAGGCAAATACAGCTAATTTTAAACGATTCCTTACTATAAACAAGAAAAATTTTATCAAACATATTGAAAACGTTTTATTCTCGAAAATAAGAGCAAATTATGTATCAGTTTTAACAAAAGCGGATTACTCTGTTTGATTCTATGCTTAGAGTAGAGTAAACTACTATAAAACGTAATGAAAACTCTATATTCAAGCTCAAAAGAACAAATTACGTTATATTTTTGACAAAAAAAAATATTTCGGACGATTACATTCTTCGAAGTTAGCAAACTTTAATTAAACAAGTGCAAAAGCTAATACTTTGCTTTAAAATGACGATTTATGTGGTAATATGGTGTTTTGCATCTGTCCTATAAAAGTTTACTCGTT